>NC_048534.1:25904225-25941769 GCF_008121235.1 Drosophila subobscura | reverse complement strand
ATTTGCACAGATTTATGTTAATTTATTGAATTTAATTTGATTTTTTCGCACTCGCATTCTCTCGAAAGGTCTCTTGAAACGATACTCGACGCGTATGCTGTGTGTTCCGTGCTGCATGAGGCAATGCCGTATGGGATAGATAGCAATAGAAGTAAAGTAAAGCAATAGAAAAGTAAAGATTTTAAGCCAAAAAAGGTCGGGATAAAGGGTAAATATTACTTGCCATAATATCATTTATATCCAAATGGGACGACATTCCAGTTTTCCTTTGCTCAGAGTTGATTTTCTTTTGCTCAAAGTTGATTTGCCAGCAATTTATTTTAATTATTAAACATGATAAATGAATGTAATTTTATTTATATCGGTCCAACACGCGATTGAATCCATTATGTACATATGTACATAAGTTCGGATTGCTGGCCAACCGGCTTCAGAGATAAATATGGAAGTTATGTCTAACTGATAAGTCAGTTTTTTAAATAATTGGTTTTCATTCTTTATACCCGGTACTCGAAGAGTAAATAGGGTATATTGTATTTGTGCACATAACGGTTGTATGTAACGCACAGAAGGAAACGTTTCCGACCCCATAAAGTAAATATATTCTTGATCAGCATCAATAGCCGAGTCTATGTCTGTCTGTCCGTCTGTCCGTCCTGATGAGCGCCTAGTACTCAGAGACTATAAGAGCTAGAGCCACCATATTTTGCATCCATACTTATGTATGCTCACTGTTACAAGTGTATTTCAAAAATGAGCCACGCCCCCTTCCGCCTCCGCAAAAGGGCGAAAACCTCCCAAATCTACAATTTTGAAGATAGCAGAAAACCAAAAACGCCATTCCGTAGGGAATGACCATATCTATCAGATCACCAAATTGGGATCCGATTGGATCATTATTATAGCCACGATGAAAAAATTAATTTTCAGTGGCCAAACCCACCCCGTCCCGCAGCTTATAGCAAAACACTGGCCGTCTGCCGCTGGCTCTGCCTCTGCCGCTGGCTCTGCCTCTGCCGCTGGCTCTGACTCTGCCGTGAGTCTGCAGTGTGTGGGTCTACGGAAGGGGGGCGAGCTAAAGGAGCGTGCTGGTGTGAGAAGTGTTGTAGATGTAGATGACAGATGAAGAAAAAATTTAAAAATTGACAAATAACCGCTAATGTACAGATGTAGTACTGAGTGCCGGGTATAAAAGTTGTGACGCGTAAGAAGCGTCTCACACGTCCCTTCTCGTTTTTGTTTAAAAATAATGTCTAAACAAAAAAACTGACATCTTTTGTTGAAAGGAAGTCATATTCCTCGATTTTAAATTTGTGTTTAATATTACTAACTACCCAGAACTCTTATGGCCGAACATATAATTTGAACATAAAGATTAATTATTTTTCCATAAAGGCGGCCTTTTTTAAGGATTTCTTTGCTGGGTTGTTTTAGAAATATTGTTTAAACAAAAGGAGCCAATGCCAGTGTACGGAATTTTTGCAGTCGGAATTTTTGTTGATAGGAAGATTTATTTATTGATTTTGAGATTCTATTTAAAATTACTAACTTGCCAGGACTTCTTGGAAAAATCACAAATCATACAATTTTATCGGATAGATTAGTCAATTTTCTATAATGGTTGCTAGTTTTCCGTACCCTCTTTTATTTGGTTTTGTAGGAAATAAGGTTTAAAGAAACCTGGCCAATGCATTAAAATTCAGTTTGTAGGGAGTGCAATGTGTACGGTATAAAATATTGTATGTACATATGTAGGTACATGCATATGTATGTATGTACATATGTATGTTCGGATTGCTGGCCAACCGGCTTCAGAAATAAACATCGAAGCTGTGTCCAACTGATAAGTCAGTTTTTTATATAATTGGTTTTCCTTCTTTTTTGTTTAAAAATAATGTCTAAACTAAAAAACTGACATCTTTTTGTTGAAAGGAAGTCATATTCCTCGATTTTAAATTTGTGTTTAATATTACTAACTACCCAGAACTCTTATGGCTGAACATATAATTTAAACAGAAAGATTAATTATTTTTCTATAAAGGCGGCCTTTTTTAAGGATTTCTTCTTTGCTGGGTTGTATTAGAAATATTGTTTAAACAAAAGGAGCCAATGCCAATATACGGAATTTTTGTTGATAGGAAGTCTAATTTATTGATTTTGAGATTCTGTTTAAAATTACCAACTTGCCAGGACTCCCTGGACAAAACATATAATTTTATCGGATAGATCAGTCCATTTTCTATAATGGGTGCTAGTCTTATGTACCCTCTTTTATTTGGTTTTGTAGGAAATAAGGTTTAAAGAAACCGGGCCAATGCATTAAAATTCAGTATGTAGGGAGTGCAATGTGTACGGTATAAAATATACGTATGTACATATGTATGTATGTATGTTCGGGTTGCAGGCCAACCGGCTTCAGAAAAAAAAGCTGTGTCCAACTGATAAGTCAGTTTTTTTTTTAATTGCTTTTCCTTCTTTTTTGTTTGAAAATAATGTCTAAACAAAAAAACTAACATCTTTTTGTTGAAAGGAAGTCGCATTCCTCGATTTTGAATTTGTGTTTAATATTACTGGCTACCCAGAACTCTTATGGCTGAACATATAATTTGAACAGAAAGATTAATTATTTTTCTATAAAGGCGGCCTTTTTAAAGGATTTCTTCTTTGCTGTGTTGTTTAAGAAATATGGTTTAAGCAAAAGGGGCCAATGCCAATGTACGGTATTTTTGCAGTCGGAATTTTTGTTGATGGGAAGTCTAATTTATTGATTTTGAGATTCTGTTTAAAATTACCAACTTGCCAGGACTCCCTGGACAAATCATATAATTTTATTGGATAGATTAGTCAATTTTCTATAATGGTTGCTAGTTTTATGTACCCTCTTTTATTTGGTTTTGTAGGAAATAAGGTTTGAAGAAACCTGGCCAATGCATTAAAATTCAGTATGTAGGGAGTGCAATGTGTACGGTATAAAATATTGTATGTACATAGGTACATACATATGTATGTACGGATTGCTGGACAACCGGCTTCAGAAATAAACATCGAAGCTGTGTCCAACTGATAAGTCAGTTTTTTATATAATTGGTTTTCCTTCTTTTTTGTTTGAAAATAATGTCTAAACAAAAAAACGAACATCTTTTTGTTGAAAGGAAGTCATATTCCTCGATTTTGAATTTGTGTTTAATATTACTAACTACCCAGAACTCTTATGGCTGAACATATAATTTGAACAGAAAGATGAATTATTTTTCTATAAAGGTGGCCTTTTTTTAGAATTTCTCTTTTTGCCGGGTTGTTTAAGAAATATTGTTTAAACAAAAGGAGCCAATGCCAATGTACGGTATTTTTGCAGTCGGAATTTTTGTTGATAGGAAGTCTTATTTATTGATTTTGAGATTCTGTTTAAAATTACCAACTTGCCAGGACTCCCTGGACCAATCATATAATTTTATCGGATAGATTAGTCAATTTTCTATAATGGTTGCTAGTTTTATGGACCCTCTTTTATTTGGTTTTGTAGGAAATAAGGTTTAAAGAAACCGGGCCAATGCATAAAAATTCAGTATGTTGGGATTGCAATGTGTATTGGATAAAATATATGAATGTACATATGTATATTTTATACCGTATATATTGCATTCATTGCACACTGAACTTTTATGCATTGGCCCGGTTTCTTTAAACCTTATTTCCTGCAAAACCAAATAAAAGAGAGGCCATAAAAGATCCAATCGGATCCCAATTTGGTGATCTGATAGATATGGTCATTCCCTACGGAATGGCGTTTTTAGTTTTCTGTTATCTTCAAAATTGTAGGTTTGAGAGGTTTTCGCCCTTTTGCGGGGGCGGAAGGGGGCGGGGCTCATTTTTTAAATACACTGGTTTCAGTGTGAGCATACAGCAGTCTGGTGCCAAAATTTGGTGGCTCCAGCTTTTATGGTCTCTGAGATCCATGCGCTCAACAAGACGGACGGACAGACGGACAGACGGACGGACAGACAGACATGGCTCAATCGACTCAGCTATTGATGCTGATCAAGAATATATATACTTTATGGGGTCGGAGACGTTTCCTTCTGTGCGTTACATTCATTCACTTTGTGCACAAATACAATATACCCTATTTACTCTTCGAGTACCGGGTGTAAAAACTCATGCGCACACAATTCAAATTTGGCTCGCACTTGATGACTTTTTCACTACGACAAACAAAAAACCAACATGTTAAAATTAACATCAATTTTGCAAGCCAACCTCTACAATTGTTCAAGTTTCTGTTCAAGTTTCGCGTAAGAAAATAGCAACAATACATTTTAAAATATTAATATGAAAAAAAGCTTAAGAAAAATACCAGATTAAAAAAATTTCTTCAAAAAAAAGTTCTGCCATACAAAAAAATATGTCATTAGACTATTTCTAAGCCCCATATCTTTCATTAAAAGTGGGTTTCGTTCCTTGAGGAAAAATCGTGTCGGGTATTGTAATTTATAAAGATAACTATGCCCGAATTTTACGCCTGGCAGTGCCCAATTTTCGGCGGATCCCAAGAGCAAAGCTTTTACACAAAACAGCTTCACGCCTCACCGTATAATGGCGGAGACTAAAAACATTTTTTCTACATGAGCATGTAGAGCATATCCGATACGCACACCTGGAAAGGAACCTTGCTAAGCAGCAAATCCGGTAGCAGCCAACACTAGCGCACTTCTAGCGAAAATTCACTGAAAACCAACCTCTGTATCACTTTCTACTGTGTGGCGCCACCTAGCGATAATTTACTCCAAAACCAAGGCCCTCCACTACAATTTATAAAAGAATAAAAATCAAGTAAATCGCAACTATGCAACAATAAACTGCGGTTTCCCAATTTTCTTGCAGAGCCACAATTTTACTTTCATTCCAAAGAGGAATCAATCAACTGATGTACATATGTCTAAAGTGCTTATTGCTTATTAAATAATTTTTATGTTTTATGGTGGGTGGTTGTGAAAAAAATGCTCCTAGGACGCCATGAAGCTCAGGAAGTCTTGTAGTATACAGCTGTAACTCAATACTTTTTTTTTACTTAATATTGTTCTAATACGAACAGTTCGTATTCGACTTGTCCTTAGGTCAGTCTTCAATCTAGACCACTAACCAAATAGTATTATACTATTTGGTTAGTGTCTAGACGCAGGACACGAGACACAGGATAAGTTAAAGTTGGTGTTAATTACGACACAATGCCTTTCCATAAAAACTATATTTTTTACTTCAAATAGCAAATAATATTTCAAACAATAATTTCAGGTCAACTATAAACAGATCACAACTTTTGGCAGACTCTACTCTGAATATCGATATATCGAGGTTCGATGCCTCTCAGAATATTACACGCTGCTGCAGCGCTGCTTTGTGCTTATCTCCTCCTCCTTTCGTTTTCTGTTCTGTCTGTGCGAGTCGCTTAAATATTTTAACCTGTGTTTTCGCGTTGTAAAAGTGTCTATAAAAGTGTTACATATTTTCAAAGCGTTCATAAGTGCGTAGTCTAATTATTGTTTATTGAAAATCGTTTGTGCCTGTGTTTTATTGGCGTAATAAGTGTTTTTTTATTAAGCCAAAGTGAAGTCGTGGCGCCATCTTGTTCGTTTGTGCACACTCCTTTCCACTCGTCGTGAGGGTAGTTTTTAAACGTTTTTTGTGAGACTAAATTTAATAACTAAGCGAAAATGGAGATCGAAATGTGTTTCGATGAGGATTTCACAGAAGCAATAAATAATTCTTTGATACGAAAACTCGAGGGACTGCAGCTTCATGACCAAAGGTAATTCTCCCTCTTAATAGTTACTCTTTCGTATGAGCTCTGAAGAATTCCTTCTTGAATTTGATTTAATGTTTAAATTTTAAACCCAATCAACCAATTTCAGGTCATTTATTTTTGCAAAAGTTGCATTAATGTCTATTCATTTTTTGCCATTCCTCCATTTGTTTTTCTCACAGCGGCATAGCGGCCAGCAGAGCCGTTGTGCTGATACATATTTAAACATGTGGTGGTGTTTTCCTATGAAAAAAAACAGGGGCGAAATGTATGAATGTGTGCCCTATTGGCTGAACATCAGAGGAACGTTTATTCTGAAGGGGATGTGTATGGAAAATATTGTCTTGTTGAATTGTGTTGGTTGTCTGGGGGGGGCTCTTGAACTCTGATCATGGGAGTATGTATGTGTGGGCTCTCGGCGGAACGAGACAGCAAGACTTCGATTGCGATGTGTACAGAAGAAGACAAGAATGTTCCGTTACGCGAGCTCTCATGTGGAATAGAGATGACAAATATGTAGGTTTCTATTATGTGGTGATGGGAGTAAATGTTTTGAAATGGGCTCACAATATTTTAGCGAATTCACGGTTTTTCTAATATGAAAATCTTAGGTAACATACTATTTATTGCGTGTTCCTATAAAAATAATAATATGATATGCTAAATAACAATTTGCAAAAACTTAAAGGGCTACCAAAATTCGTATCTAATTTAAACAAGGAAAATGTCCGGACCTTCTCCCGTTTAAAAGACTCAAATGTTGCACACAAAAGTAGTATGCACGTAATATATCGAACTAGAACAATAAGCATCCATATGAAGTCAAATATTTTTATGATCACGACTTTATTGGCATAAGAATCGATAGGGGAGTATCGATGTGTTGCTAAATTCTAACCGCTGCCGCAGCGCTGCTTCGTGCTTTTCTCCTCCTTTCGTTTTCTGTTCTCTTTCTGTGCGAGTCGCTTAAATATTTTAACTTGTGTTTTTGCGTTGTAAAAGTGTTAAATGTTGGCAAAGCGTTCATAACTGCGTAGTCTAATTATTGTTTATTTAAGATCATTTGTGGCTGTGTTTTTATTAGCGTAATAACTGTTTTTTTTATTAAGCCAAAGTAAAGTCGTGGCGCCATCTTGTTCGTTTGTGCACTGTCCTTTCGCTTCGTCGTGAGGGTAGTTTTTAAACGTTTTTTGTGAGACTAAGTTTAATAACTAACTAAAAATGGAGATCGAAATGTGTTTCGATGCGGATTTCACAGAAGCAATAAATGATTCTTTGATACGAAAACTCGAGGGACTGCAGCTTCACGACCAAAGGTAATTCTCCCTCTTAATAGTTACTCTTTCGTATGAGCTCTGAAGAATTCCTTCTTGAATTTGATTTAATGTTTAAATTTTAAACCCAATCAACAAATTTCAGGTCATTTATTTTTGCAAAAGTTGCTTTAATGTCTATTAATTTTTTGCCATTCCTCCATTGGTTTTTCTCACAGCGGCATAGCGGCCAGCAGAGCCGTTGTGCTGATACATATTTAAACATGTGGTGGTGTTTTCCTATGAAAAAACAGGGGCGAAATGTATGAATGTGTGCCCTATTGGCTGAACATCAGAGGAACGTTTATTCTGAAGGGGATGTGTATGGAAAATATTGTCTTGTTGAATTGTGTTGGTTGTCTTGGGGGTTGGCTCTTGAACTCTGATCATGGGAGTATGTATGTGTGGGCTCTCGGCGGAACGAGACAGCAAGACTTCGATTGCGATGTGTACAGAAGAAGACAAGAATGTTCCGTTACGCGAGCTCTCATGTGGAATAGAGATGACAAATATGAAGGTTTCTATAATGTGGTGATGGGAGTAAATGTTGTGAAATGGGCTCACAATATTTTAAATCTTAGGTAACATACTATTTATTGCGTGTTCCTATAAAAATAATAATATGATATGCTAAATAACAATTTGCAAAAACTTAAAGGGCTACCAAAATTCGTATCTAATTTAAACAAGGAAAATGTCCGGACCTTCTCCCATTTAAAAAGCTCAAATGTTGCACACAAAAGAAGTATGCACTTAATATATCGAACTAGAACAATAAGCATCCATAAGAAGTCAAATATTTGTATGATCACGACTTTATTGGTATAATTGGGACTAAACCAGTGGTCTGAGAGGAAACTTATTACGGATTAAATGTTTTGCTTCGAAAAGTCGACGATCTACAGTTTCAGAATCAATGAAAAGGGCTCCCTGTATGCGTTGTTTACTTCTTGATTTTTTTTTTAAACCAATTAACAATTTACAGTTCATTTGTTTGTACATATGTATGTAGGTATGTATGTGTGTGTGTGTAGGCAATATTCAAATGTATTTTTTTCCTGTTGCTGATATTTTTGAGTTTTCCTTTACAGCACCATCTGTAATGCGAATACTGCGAACAGGGCCATTGCGCTCAGGGCCAAATAACGGGTCGCTCCAGAGGCATTGGACAGATCCCCCTTGCAGGTGAAGCAGCTCTCTACCTGACGGCTGTGTGTTACTGTGCATTCATTGTCCTTCTGCCCAATCAACTCAAAGTGGCAGTCGCGGGAGACAATGACGCCGGCGCGGTCTGCAAGTGTAGAAAAGTGACGGAGAAAATATTTATTAGAAAAATTTAAGACAAGAAATTTGTGCGTGTGTGTGCATGCATGTTTGTTGCCGACGGAACGAGATGTCTTCATTTTCGATGTGTAAAAGGATAGCCAAAAAACTATTCCGTTTTGAGAGTTCGTATTTGAAAAAGAGATGGCAAATACTTCGAAATTTTAATAATAGGCAACAACAAAATCTGTTGGTGATGGGTGATCAGGAGGAGTGATCAGGGCAGGCAAATATAAATATGAATACCCTTCCCTGCATTCATCGGTATGTACAAAATGGTATACCTCACTTTCCGTCTGAACTACTGACACCCCCTCTGTTTAATAGTTGCTACCTGTCTGTCTGCTGTTAATTTTCTTAGGTTGAAAACATATTCAGAATATTCAGAAATTCGATTATCTTTTGACTGTCGATTGTATTAATCTTTTTATTTACATATATCTACTATATTCGCCATGATATTTGAAATTTCACCTATTATAATTGTATCGGATGAATGTCTTACTATCCACTGCCCAATAGTTGCGTAACGCACTGTGTGCCTGCTTTGCATTACCTTTTTGTTTGCCATATGTTAAATGACACTAGCAGCACCCACACTGCCTGTCTGCCGACCTTACCCCCCGCCACCAAATCATCATCTATTGGGTGACATCACGTCTTATTAAATTGTTTACGTTTTCCGTTCAAGGTGCGTGCGAGTTTTGTGTGTGTGCGTGTGTTTGTGTGCGTTTGTAACGCAAATTATCACTTACCGCTGGTGACCACCTTGTTGCATTTGGTCACTGGCTGCAGCTGATCCATGATATTCGGCCTGGCCACATTATCGCAGTCCACCTGCCGTATGTTAGACCCCGCATCGAGCTTCTCCTTGGCGCAGTTGGGATCCGTTAGGGACTTGCACTGATAGCAATTAATGGCCGTGGCTGTGTGGGAAGATATGCAACGAAGAACGAGATTGAGTCTAACTTTGTTTACGTATGCCACACTCGAAACGAAGGCTTTGTCAAGGTTGGGGGAGATTTTTATTTGCTACTCTGTGTTCGCAACCAGTTTGGACAGCCCCTGGTCCCCCACTACCTCCCGCTGTACCATTATGTAACGACAACACAAATTCTCTCACCCTCTTGATCTTTATTTGTGCTTTTTGTTTAGCTATTTAGAAAAGCGAAAGCTTTTTGCATTTCACCTCTTAGCAAATTGAGTGGAACTCGGGAACGAGTTTCTGCTGTTGTGTCAAAGCGCGCGATGATGTCGGCCAAGCATGGGGGTTGCTGCAAAAACAAAAGCAAGAAAAAAACATCTATTTTGTGGTGATCGCCAGCTTCGTAGGCGGCCTCCCTCTTTTTTTTTCAGAACATTTATTGTTATTTTTGGTGTTGGTGGTGCTTGGATATCGTTGCGGTCAAGTATTTGGGATTTTTGCTTTAATTGAATTTATTGCTGATAGAATTTAATTGCAAACTGACACAGGTCTCTCTGTCTCTCTCGCTCTCTGATTTGGACTGTTGAACTGCAGAGGTGGAACTAGTGAGGATAAAGATTGCCAATTAGTTGGCACAGACCGTTTCGCCAATGGACGACAGTTTGACAGTACATTGATGATATCTAGGTGTTTGTTAATATTAAATTACTCAAACTGTGTGTAATATTAAATAAATAGAGATTCATTCCACATGCTCTCGGGACAAGATATTTAAACTAATACGACGACAAGGCTCGACTCATATGTCATCCAGCAGTGCCCTTCGGCATTTTGACTAGAAATGGGAAATACAATTATTTACTTTCTATGCTCCGACAGGATTTAATTTTGCCATTATTTTCTAGGGTCTATCTATGTATGTATCTCCGCGCAGGTTCAAGAACCTTCTGTGTATGTGTGTGCACTTCGTTTGGTAGTATGTAATCTTTTCCACATTGTTGTCTCGCCTGCTGTTGCACATTGATTGCTTATTTTGTTGCATGTTATTTGTGCAATCGACTCATGAAAATCTTTCGCTCTGTACCCTGTTTCCATTACCCGCTTTCTGTCTGTTGTATGGGCAATTGGTGATAGTCTTGGGCTTGGGCTTTCCTTTCTGGCTGGCAAGGCAAAGGCAGTGATAAGAGCAGCCACTGCCAGTGCCAGGGAAGTCACAAATCCTTTTCAATGGCAAAACCAAGCAAAGGTTGAAGTTGATGAAAAACTGCGTTTATAAAGTATTCTCCAAGTTTCCCCATCAGCATTTTCTTTCTTTTGAGCACTTTTTGCTCTTTGCTAAAAATAATTGATTTGATAGCAGTTTGGGGGCGGCCCCTTTAAGTATAATTTACTTTTCTCACCTGTACTTGAAAGCTTAAAGCTTATCTTTATACTTTTGGTTTTGAGTTAATTTTGCAGTTTCAATTCCGCAGCAAACATAAAAACGAATTCACATCGCGTGAATGGTGTTGGGGGGGAATGTGCTTGGTTGGTGCTTATCAATTAGCATCGAATATGAAGTAATAAGTGCATAGAACAAAATATGAGATTCGAAAAAGTTTCAACAATTCTTTTAATTCGTGTACAAATTTGCAGTGTGCGATTGTTGCTGCAGGTTGCTCTTCTGTAATACTCCTTGTTTTCGTTGCTTGCTGCTCATCGTTTGCCTATTCGCATACTTTACAAGTGTTGGAGGTTTAGTGAAAGAAAAAAGAACTACTGTTTTTTAATTTTTCAACGAATTATTTCTCGATTTAAAGCTATAGAAAAACCTCAGCAGTTCAGTATCCTTGTTTTATAAGAACTTTCACCCGTAAGCGGTATCAAATTAATGAGGCAGAAACAACGTGGTGTGGATATTACGAGGTAGTTATTAGTTATAAGACTGTCTACCAGGTTATTAAGTAGCTAGAGGTCTAAATTAAGAGCGTAATATTGTAAATAAAAGGTGTATGTAGGGGAAATACATAATAATAATCATCTAAAATTAAAGTCGAGTGTTTTTCCCAATTAATTTATTATGTTTAAAAATTTGTTTTCTAACTCTCTCTTACTTAGCCTGTCTATTTGGGGACCCATAAACGCTATCTATTAATTTAATCAAAACTATCTTAATACGTTGACTATTTATTTATTTTCCAAAAACTTCCTTACCGTACAGTAAACAGAGCCGTTTTTGGTTGTGGTGCCTTGCAAAAGTATGGTAGCTCTACCGTACAATTTGAATTAAGAAATGCCTGTTGTGTAGTTCCATAAAAGAGGATTGTATCACAATTACCAAATTCCTCAACAGGTGCAAGTTCATGCCAGATATCCAAATTTATTTCCAAACCATTTGACATCCAGACATGTTTACCTTTTTGCGCCAAGTCAGTGCCCGAAGTCTAGTAGAAACCTTCTTTCCTATCGAGATAGTTTATTAACATGTCCCATTCCTCGATGCTATCGAATGCAATCAAATCAGCTTCCATTCGCCGGCAAGATTCAAAAGCATCAAACCAATTCTTTATCACAACTGTTTCAATGTAGTAGTAACCATAGCCGATCTTTACAAACGGTGCAGTGGTTATATTGAGGGATCCTGGCAATCCTAAAGAAAGAATTTATACTTTCGATTATGTTTCAGTTTATGCTATATCCTAACCATCTATGACTGTCGGCGTTAGTTTATAAGCGAAAGTGAGAGAGGGAAAAGTCAACGACGGGGCCAAGAAACTACACAACTTTGCTAACATTTTGACAAGACTGAATTTGAATTGCAGTCTTTGTTCTTTTATATACAAAAAAGATTGGAGATGGCTAATCAATATGATAAGGTATAAAAGGTTACTTCCTGTCTCTGTGAGTTATCTCGAAGGTTAGATAACTACAGTACGTGAATCAAATATGAGAACAGCAATAAAAACCTCATTGGGAACTCGGGCAGTGTGAGCGAAAGATTTATTAGATTCGTTTTGCTTCCGAGAAAGGGATCAGCGCGAAAAAAGGTTGAAGGTTGCTTTTCTCTCGTTCTTTTCACACTGGCCACATCTTTATTCATTTTACCAAAGACTTGCTCCTAAAACGCAATACAAGCATTCTCAAAATTTCATTCTAGCCATTGCTCTCTCAGAGTGCATATCTCTATTATCTTATAATGTCCCATCAGCTGCTGCCTACTACTATTTTATCTGTTCAATGAAATGTTCAATGTTCAGGAACTTCAATTAAAACAACTTTTAATTTTCGATCACTCAGCGGGTTTACCGGCTGTTCCCCCATTTATTGTTCAAATATTCAATGGCATTAACAAGTCGCAAATTTTCCACATAATTATAAGTACACCAATTCTATCTATTTTAAGGGAGAGAAGTCTACGCTGCGGTTTTGGCTCCCGCGCTTTATAGTTATATTCTAAGAGGCTTTCGTGTACCTCTTTTTGTGGTTGGTCAGCAGCAACAGCAGAAAATTCTGATTGAATTTCTTTTGTCATTTTTTGTTTTTTTTTTTTATAGAAATTTTTCTATTATATTTTGAGGGAAAAGATGCGAGAGAGGGAAAAGGAAATCTTGTGATGTGGCAGTCATTGGATCGTTCGTTGCATGCTTTCCTGCTCGTCTTATTTCTCTGGAGAGGTTTGCATTGGGTTAGAATTCAATTATATATTGGGGCAGGCTGCCAGTCGACAGTCGGACATGGAGATACCCTTGTATTATTGCCCTTAACCAGACCTCACACAGAGCATTGAACGAGTCTGGTATTGCGGCTGCCTGCATTTCGCACTCGTTTGTCTGCAGCTTTATTTGTTGTGTTATCAACATTATCATCAGGGCTTGTGGTTCTCTCTCTATCTCTCTCTTGTTGCAAAACGATTGCCAGAGGACATGCTGCTGCTGTTGAGTGTGTCCAGTATTTTGTGTCCTGTTTGCCTGTTGCTGACCATTTTCGCAATTTGATATTTATAGTTATTTCATACTTATTATATTCAATCTGCTATTCTCGTTGCATTCTGCTCAGCAAAACGAAATCTTAAAGCAGCAATGGCAGTGGCGGTTCCTTCCTAGTGTCGGACTGGCTCGCCTCGACTTTTGGCCAATTGTCATTTAATTTGGGAAACTTCAGAATCAAGGAAAACATTTTTCAATTTCTTCTTCAGGAATTTGTTGCTATTCTGCATTTACTCGAAAGGAAAGAAAAAATGTGAAAAGACAGCAAAGTCCCTTACCAAAAAACATAAACAAATTGCTTGGCACTCCCACGATTGCGAGGAAAATGAAACTAAAGCTACAAACACAGTACACGCCCATCTAATCTGTTCAATAACTTGGAAAATCATTGCCAATAAATCAAAATGACTTTGCAGGATGTGTTAGTCACGAAGTGGATGTGGATGTACCCAAGGCAAGTCAAAACCGATAAGAAATCACTGTCTGGCCTTAGTCCCCATTGTGTTGGCCCTCAAGAATTTGACTTTAAGGTCCGAGAGGTCTTGTAGGGAAATTGAAAATTCAACCGTTCAAAATTACGGGATGAGCTCGGCATAAATCTCACACTTTATTTTGCGCAACATCAGCAGAGAAAATCGAAGAGTAAAATAAAGGGGAATTTTTAAGGGTGCAAGTAGGAGACGTTTGAATGCTCTTTATGGTCACATTTTGTTGGCTGAAGAAGTGATGAAAATGTATATGAAAATGTTTGAAACCATCGCAACCTTAATATTGTTGATAGATAAATTCTAATTGAAGATAAAGGCTTAATTAAGATCGAAGCGGATTCAAGACAATGAATATATAATGAATATATATAATGAATATGGTGGAATGAGAGAATGTTCAAAAAATAGACAAATAAACAGGAGTCGGGTCGAAATTTTGTAATACACTTATATCAGTGTGATAACACATGAGTCTTCACACAAAATTTTGTGACTAACTCTATTGTTTTTGATATCGGACAGACAGACATGGCTATATCGACTCGGCTATTTATTCTGATCAAGAATATATAGTTTATGGGGTCGGAAACGTTTCCATCTATGCGTTTCATATATCAACTTTTGTGCACAAATACCCTATTTACTCTTAATTTACCGGGTATAAAAAGTACGTTGAGGAAAATAAATTGAGAAAATATATATTGAGAGAATACATATTGAGAGAATGTATATTGACAGAATATATATTTTTTTTGTAATTTAATCGCTACAGCGAAATTGGTGGGTCGCAGACGATGAGTCCGCATTGACCAGGTACAAATGTTACTAAAAATTTTGAACTCAAAAAAGAGTTGTTTGCCGAACGAACACTAGAAATAGAATCCTGAGAAAATATATATAAAAAATATATATAACATAATTTTTTAAAAAAAATATATTGAAAGAAATTTTTTAGAGAATTTTTTTAAAAGAAAAATTGTTGAAAAAATAATTTGAAATATGTTGGCACATTGTGATACCTTTCTATAAGGAAATAGTTTGTTAATCATTTGTTATAAATTTAAGAAATTCATGAAATATGCTACGAGAAAGGCGCTCTCTGCTTTCTTGGCTTTGCTCCCTGTGAAGAAAAATGGTTCAAGGAAATAGTTTTCTTAATTTTTTCGATGGAATAAAATTTCCCATTTAAATTAAAACTTATCCTTTAACCTTATATAATTCTCACCGAAATCACAGCTGTAAATACCTTCCTCCCCTACGCAGAGTATCTTTTCAAAGTATGCCTTTGGGGTTTGTTTAAGGTTTTTGTTTTCCCTTAGTTTTTCTGTCTTTCGTACTGTCGATTCTTAACACTGCGTTAACACATCATTTTTCGGAGGGCTTGGCATTGTTTCCGTCGCTCTTCATTATCTTTCGCCTGCGATCAAATGAAGTGTGCAAAGTAGTGTCTAACCAGCTCTTGCCTGCCTGCTCGTCGACACCCGCACCCCGCGACCACCCTTCTACAGTATGCAATTGTACATTAGCACTGCAAAGGAGGAATCACCATTAACAGTGGCGTAGGAGAGAAATTGGGTTGCAGAAAAGGGGATGATGAAAATAGTGATTTACATTTTTGTGGCTTTATAAGAATATGTAAATATTTGTATGACATTCTCTAACGCTCTAAAAATGGTTGTGTGGTTGAAAACCAATAGCATCCGGCTTTAAGATAATTATTCGATGATTTCCACCCAAATTAAATTTTTGCATACCCAGTACTCGAAGAGTAAGTAGGGTATATTGTATTTGTGCTCGAAAGTGGATGTACATATGTATGTAACGCACAGAAGGAAACGCTTCCGATCCCACAAAGTACATACATATATTTTCTTGATCAGCATCAATGGCCGAGTCGATATAGCCTTGTCTCTCTGTCCGTCCTGTTGAGTGCCACCAAATTTTGCATCCAGATGACAGGGACATCACACTGTTACAAGTGCATTTCAAAATTTCGCCTCGCCCCCACAAAGGAAAATCGCTTTTATCCAATTTTGAAGATAAGAGAAAACTAAAAACGCAATTCCGAAGGGAATGATCATATATGTATGTATATTAGATCACTAAATTGGGATGAGATTGGATCAGAATTATAGCCAGAATAAAGAAATTATTTTCCAGTGTCACATACCCCGTCCAACAGCTTTGCTTGTGCTTAACTGTTGTTGTCAATCTATCTAGTTCGGCGGGAGAAGTGAGGTAGATGACATGTACAAAATATGTAAAATGTAAAAAAAAAAAAAAAAAAAAAAAGGGTAAATACATGTTACATATGTAGGTACATACATACATTCATTTGAGTGTATGTACATACACCAGGGCTCGGGACGGCCCTATCCCTGGGGTGCGGAAAAATGCGCTGCTGCTGCGCTGCCCTCACGTACACGCGTATGACAGTGATTCGTACCAATACCAATAAAGTGAAATGTTCCGTTTTGCGTGCGTTTTCACACACAAACGCAAAAACGAGCCCTGACATACACACATATATATGTACATACATATATACTGATTGAGTACCGCAGAATATTGGGAGAATATTTTTCTTAGCTCTTCCCCCATCCATTATCCACTATAAGACCCCGCTAAACCCGACTGCACCTCTGTCCTCCCCAAAATGAGCCTCCCTTGACCAGGCCAGGCCGGGTCGCATTGCTGTGGAACCTTTGTCCCCTAAGTAGTACTCTTCACCCCTTCCAGATGCCATACTTGGGGCCACTTTTGCTGCTGATGCCTGGTGCTGCTGCTGATGCTGCTTGCTGCTGCTTGCTGCTGTCCACGTTTAATGTTACTGGCAAAGTCGCAAATTGCTGTGCATGAGCTTTTTATGTTCATGCAAATGTCACCAACTGCAACGCTTTCTGATGAAGCCGA
Source organism: Drosophila subobscura (assembly GCF_008121235.1). Classification (NCBI taxonomy): domain Eukaryota; kingdom Metazoa; phylum Arthropoda; class Insecta; order Diptera; family Drosophilidae; genus Drosophila; species Drosophila subobscura. The sequence goes on along the minus strand of NC_048534.1, from coordinate 25,925,042 downwards.
CTGAACGTCTCTCCAGCTCCTGCTCCTATTTTTCAGTTATGAAACTCAAACTTTGAACGACACTGAGCCAAAACCACCACAGAGGAGTTTACATAAAAAAAACAAATTTTCAAAGATAATTATAAGCCAGTTGAAAGAAAATTTGGCATTTCTGTGGCACATTATCTTTAAATTATTTTGAATAGATTTATTTATTTTATTTTATTTCTCCCAGTGTACTTGGACCAAAGCGCTTCATAATGTGTCTATTTGGCCTGGGTCTTCAGTGCAGCTCTCCAGCTCTTGCCTTTTGTTTGGGCTGCTGCAACGAAAAATGCACTCAAAAGTTTACACAGAAAGGCCATAAGTGGCCTCCCTAAAATGCTGAACGACAGCAGGAGCCGGAGCAGCAGGATAAAAGGAATGAGTGCACAGTGTCCTCCCCTGTGTTGTCTTGTCTCCTGTGTATTCTCCACTATAGCCAGTAATTTTTCGCTTAGACAGAGACGGTGCACGAGAAAATCTGTCTACTGCCGTGTCCCTCGTTTCGTTTCCTCTATCTCTTGTTTTCCGCTTAAAATCAGATGTCGAAATAATTTGCGCACGTTGCTTGTTACCAGGCAGGGGGCAGGGAATTCAGCACTGTGGGCAATGGCAAGAGAGCGAAAATGTCTGCAAAGTGGCACGTGTTTATGGACTTTTTGGAAGTCCCACATTTGTGTCCATAATAGCAGCGACAGAGCAGCAGGCTTACAAGGTCAAATAGTGTGATGTTTTGCAGAAGCCTTCATTTTATATTTAAAATGAAATTACAGACAATCGTGTTTCGTTAAAATCATATAAAATGTATAATAAATAAGCTATCGGGACAAACAAATTCAAAAATATATCACAAGAAGGATTGGCACCGATCTACAGTTCTAAAGACTCAATGTTGCCCTCTATGATAAGTTGCTTTTCCAGTTTCCCCAGCTGTCACATGGGGTTTGGAGGTGTGTATAATGACGGTTCTGTAGGAAAATCGTTTATCAAGAAATAAATTTACAAAGAGGGCTGTCTTTTTGCACTTTGCATTTGGCTTTTCCGCGATTCCCTTTCGTCATCTTTGGAATATTTCTACATTCAAATAAATCAAATATACCCTGCTCCAGCCAATAAAATTATAATTATGTCTGTGTATCCCTGAACGGTTCTTATGGAAAACTATTTTAATTGTTTCTTCTCAAAGAGGGGCCAACCTAGACCTAAACGCTGCCCGCGTTTTCTGAACTTATCTTAAAAAAGGAAGGAGAACCTCACCCTATATAATATTGCCATCTATCGCATAGTTTAGCTGTGATTGTATGCCATAATTGCTTATCTTTGGCGACTATATTAGATTGCGTTTTACCAGGTTTACCAGGTGTCTTTCAAGTTTAAAGAAGTTTTATATTATATGGCTCTAATGATGAATTACTCTTAAATATACTCTTATATATACAGAGGGAAATATAGAAATATGTACAAATCTTTTGAACTTTGGGCTCTCTTCTCTAAACTGTTACTCGATAAAAAATTAGTACTCTCAGTAGATTTTTATTTTAAACAGAAACTAGGTTGCATTGGCGGTGGTGGGAGGGTACCCAAAAAGGCATTAAAAACGAGAAGGGACGTGTGAGACGCTTCTTACGCGTCACAACTTTTATACCCGGCACTCAGTACTACATCTGTACATTAGCGGTTATTTTTCAAATTTTAAATTTTTTCTTCATCTGTCATCTACATCTACAACACTTCTCACACCAACACGCTCCTTTAGCTCGCCCCCTTCCCTAGACCCACACACTGCAGACTCACGGCAGAGGCAGAGCCAGCGGCCGGCGGCCAGTGTGCGGCCACTGCGCGAAGCAGAGTGTGAATGGAAGAATATGTAAAAAACAAATATAAGAACAACCCCATGCGGAACGGGGTGGGTTTGGCCACTGCTAATTAATTTCTTCATTGTGGCTATAATAATGCTCCAATAATGCCCCAATTTGGTGATATGATAGATATGGTCATTCCCTACGGAATGTTTTTAGTTTTCTGCTATCTTCAAAATTGTAGATTTGGGAGGTTTTCGCCCTTTTGCGGAGGCGGAAGGGGGCGTGGCTAATTTTTGAAATACACTTGTAACAGTGTGAGCACACAGAAGTATGGATGCAAAATTTGGTGGCTCTAGCTTTTATACTCTCTGAGATCCAGGCGCTCAACAAGACGGACGGACGGACGGACGGACGGACGGACGGACAGACAGACGGACGGACAGATAGACAGACATGGCTCAATCGACTCGGCTATTGATGCTGATCAAGAATATATATACTTTATGGGGTCGGAGACGTTTCCTTCTGTGCGTTACATACATTCACTTTGTGCACAAATACAATATACCCTATTTACTCTTCGAGTGCCGGGTATAAAAATTAAATCAGTATGAACTTCAACTGCAAATAAATTCCCTGACCATGGGACAATAAAATTTCCCATACCCACCCAAAATACAACCGAAATCTAAACTGAAACTAAAACAATCAACTGGCAAGAATAACAATAACAACAATGCTGCACTCAAATAGAGAGACACATCTGCGTGCAAAGGGAGCAGCAGCAAAGTTAATTAAATTGTGTAGGCTGAATACGATATCTACATATATCCAGATGTGTGCCAGCCTGGATTGAATCTCTGCCACCTTGAGCCCCTAACGTGTTTACATGGTGCAAATAATTCGAAATGGCAATACATTAAGACAAAGCTATTATACATACATATATATATGGAAAGAAAGCTATGCAGAGCTGTGGTAGAGGGTAATGGAACCCACAAGGAAAACAATAAGACGAGTGCCATGAAGAAACGTTTATATAAAAGTCAATATAAACAATAAGATGAGTAAGGACCATCAGTTTTAATGTTTCAAAATTTATTTATGTTTTTTGAGAATACCAACGAACTGAGATTAGAATGTAATAATAAATTAAATAAATAATAAATAAAATATTATATTAAAATAAAATATTAATAAATTTGATATTAATAACAACTAAAAGTGTCACAGAGCATTACCTCTAAAATTGCGGGGGCCACCTAGAGAGTCAGAGGCGTGGTGATGCCACATGAGGCAAGAGATACCAGAAACTGCAAGAGGAAAGAGGGAACTTAAATTGGTAGCAGCTGAGCAATCGGGGCAATAAACCACAATCGAATAAATTCGCATCTCAATGGGCTACTTCTCTGCTGGTGCTCCTGGTATTTCATCTGTTACTCCGAACTGCTCCATACTATACCCTTCCTTGCTATGCTGGATGCTGGTGTACTCCACATCCTTGCCAGAAACACGGATATAAATTTCAATTTCCGACACTCTAAGTGGCGGCCAAATGAAATAACATTTTCATTTAACCTGCATTCGATTCCCACACACAGAAACCGGGAAACCGACAGAGACAGCGATGGCCAAAAGGGAAAGGCAGAGACAGTGTTGGCCAGAGGAAAACAGGAGAGCGAAAAGGAAAGCCGGAGAACAGGAGGGTCAAAGGGAATGCCTGAGAAGAGGGGAAACGGAGCCACAGACAGCTACTACACGCCCTCTGCATCGCATCCCATCCCATAAATCCATCCATACATGTGGGGAAAAGGGAAAAGGGTCTGTGTGTCCATTATCGACTGCTTTCCCTCAGCTAGAGATGATAGCGTGAGGAGTGCTGTGCTGTACTTTTGTGACAGCAGCTAAAATGTAATAAAAAGCAGATGCGTCCAAGAATAAAACGATAACCTCATCCTTGTAACGATGTTCCCTAAAGATTCTAAAGAATTTGTTGGATGATTTCTTAATTTAAAACGCTACCATGCGATCCATCCCATACATCCAAAAGGACATTTGGCTTAATGGGAAAGGGTGTGTGTGTGTCCATTATCGACTGCTTTCCCTCAGCTAGAGATGATAGCGTCAGTGTACTGTACTGAATTTCTTTGACAGCAGCTAAAATGGCCTCCTCCTAGCAACGATGTTCCCCACAGATTCAAAAGAACTTGCTTGTTGAAGGATTTCTTCGTTTTAAAAGCTAGCCCATGCGATCGCTGTATCCATTCGTGTATTAGAAAATGAGTACAGCTTTGCTTCTGTACAATCCTCACGCTCTCATACCGCACAACCCAAAAGTTAGCCTCCTCTTGTTTGCTGCTGCCTCGATTTTTGGAAGCGTTTGGTACTTGGTGTTCGCCTCGACTCGCCTTTTGCTTTACAGACTGCATTCTCCTGGTCGATGCACAGGCAGAGGCACATCAAGCACGCACGCATTCTGGGCAAAACCTTAACACCGGCCAAGAGGCAATGGAATCCTGGATATGAGCCACAGGAAGAACAGCAGGAGCGAGCAGCACCCGTACACTCATAAAATTAGCCATAAATAACATTTTCTTTACATTTCATTTGGGAGCCAAAGAGAGAGAGAGCGAGAGAAGTGCCGTCATTATACCCGGTACTCGAAGAGTAAATAGGGTATATTGTATTTGTGCGAATAACGGTTGTAAGTAACGCACAGAAGGAAACGTTTCCGACCCCATAAAGTATATATATTCTTGATCAGCATCAATAGCCGAGTCTATGTCTGTCTGTCTGTCTGTCTGTCTGTCCGTCCTGATGAGCGCCTAGTACTCAGAGACTATAAGAGCTAGAGCCACCAAATTTTGCATGCATACTTCTGTATGCTCACACTGTTACAAGTGTATTTCAAAAATGAGCCACGCCCCCTTCCGCCTCCGCAAAAGGGCGAAAACCTCCCAAATCGACAATTTTGAAGATAGAAGAAAACTAATTCCGTAGGGAATGACCATATCTATCAGATCACCAAATTGGGATCCGATTGGATCATTATTATAGCCACAATTAATTTTCAGTGGCCAAACCCACCCCGTCCCGCAGCTTATAGCAGCACACTCTGCTTCGCGCTGTTTATGGCCTCTGCCCCTGACACTTCTCTGCCTCTGCCTCTGTCTCTGCCGCTGACTCTGCAGTGTGTGTCTATACTATAGACTCTATAGGGGAGGGTGGCGAGCTAAAGGAGCGTGTTGGCGTGAGCAGTGTTGTTGATGTAGATGACAGATGAAGAAAAAATGTAAAATTTGACAAATAACCGCTAAAGTGCAGATGTAGTACTGAGTGCCGGGTATAAAAGTTGTGACGCGTAAGAAGCGTCTCACACGTCCCTTCTCGTTCTCTTGCTGAATTTGTGCTTCTTAATAGTGTTTGGCATCTCTCTACGGTTTTGGTCGTGTTCTGCTTAACCAACTGGGCGTGGCTAAGATGCAATTAGGCACAGATAGAAGCAGAGCAGACAGGAGCAGAGAGGTAGCAAGCAGAGCAGACAGGAGCAGAGAGATAGACAAGCAGAGCAGACAGGAGCAGAGAGATAGACAAGCAGAGCAGAGAGCCCAGCTAAAGGATCCTCAGAGTCATCACGTATGCCGTGCGTTTGCTGCACTTTCAATTGATTTCCGCCTTGCAACTTGGACGCTAATTAAAGCTTATTTTTAATTTTTCGTTGGCCAATTGAAAAGATTGGAAAGGATAGGATTTGTGTTTGACAGGCAGCCGAGATGCTTTGGTGATTCCTGGGATTAACTTTTGACAGATTTCCAACCCCAAAAGAAATTCAAAAGGCAAAAGGAAAATTAAATGAACGGGTATCTTATAGGTTTTATAGCAACTAAAACACAAATGCAGTTAAGTGAAAACATGACCACAACTGCGATTTAGAAATTATTTTCTCGGTCTTGCTGGGGCCCCTAAACCAGCTGATAGATGCACCAGAAAATATTCTTGAACCCTAAAATAGGTTTAGTCCCTCGTAACATTATTTTAAAATCTTCACTTGCAGAAACTATGATTAAACCAGCGACAATAAACGACAGAAAATCAAAAGGCATAATGCCAAATCAAAAGCAGAACCAACTAACGACCACAGTGACATAGAAAAGCAAACACAAAACAGAGCACCGAACGTACTCTTATGATTTCCCCATGGAAATCAGTTTAGCAGTGCAGCAGCTAAAGAACAAAAAAATGTAAGCTTAAGGAAAAATCATATAAAAATTTGTGCTACAAATAAACAATCCAATAAAAGAGATGGGAGTTTAAGATGTCGTTCGTTGTTCGTTGGTTCGTTTATTCCTTCGCTCGCTTGTTCCTTATTTCCTACGTTTGTTCCATCCTGCCTTAGTGCCTTCGTTTATTCGCCATCGGTTCCCTGCTCTGTTGTTGTCGAGTCAATAAAATCAAAATGGTAATACTCAAAGTACAGCCAAAGATGCGGAAGGTATTGCGAAAGATTCCACACGGAACTGCTTCACCTTTTTATGCCATACAAGTGGGTTAAAGGCCAAGGGGAGAGTCTGGAGTAGAATGCGTTACGTTACGCACACGCGTAAACAGCCTGAAAACAATTTCCATGAAATTTTCAATTCATTTCCAGAAGGAAATCCAACCCATAGACGACGACTCAACAAACCCAGAACTCCAATCGACTCATCCTCTCTCGACTCTATTGCGAATTTACTTCCTGTCTGTGGCTTTTGTGCAGCCAACAGACGTCGTCTATGTGCCTTGCCTGTGCTTCCTCCCCCTGCCAACTCCTGCTCGGATTTTTACTACACTTTGGGCATTAAGAGCTATCCTTGTTGAGCTCTCCCTCGCTCATGTATGTGTGTCTATTGTTGTTGTTTTTATGCTGTGGCCTGGAAAAACTTTAGCAATTGTTTATAGACTTTTTAGCTATTTTCTAACTCCACGGCGCAAGACCAGCCAGTGTTCATGCTGCAGAAATTATGTTTTCTAACGATTTTCATAGCGTTGTTGGAAGCAGTGCTGATAGCGGGAGTGCTGATAGCGAGCAGTATGCGAGAGATTTAACTACTAGAAAATATATGCCCGCTCGCCCTTGCCTTGTGGCTGCTGTGAATGAGTTAATTTATTGTGATGAAAAGTTGCGAGCAGAGTCAGAGACTCGTATGTCAAAGGGAATGCAGGGTAAAGTAAAGAATAATCTGTGATGATCTGAGGTATGGAGGTATTAAGCAATGAAAAAAATTGGAAACAGAAGTAAAAGTTTACTTTTTGTACAAAGAGCTATTCGCTGACATCGAACATACATAGGCATTAAAAATTACAGAAAACGGATGGATAACGAGCTTACAAATGCTGCAATTGCATACAATTCTTTCAATACAAAGTCCAACAGATGAATTCCATGATTTGAACTGCTCGATGTGTTCGAAGAGTTCAAAATTGTATCGTTGAGATGATCGCTCTCTAAGCCATTATCAATCACGGACCCCTTCTCCCATGTAGAAACAACTTGTTGGGTAACTTGTGCACAGTTTTGCTCATTTGAAAGCCGCTAAATTTTTTAATTATTTACCACATTACGCAGTGACTCCGCCTGATGGAGCGTGGGTGAATGGGAGCGCCCATTGAAATTTATTGCCCCGGTGGCGCACAAACATTGTAATAGATTTTAGCACCACTAAACAATTGTTTGCAGAGCAAGCAATCCAGAGGAGGAAAGGAAGAGATCGATGCATAGACAAGAGGCTGCTCCCGTGAAAGTAATAATGAAAATTTTCGATTGCAGAAAACAGAACGGAACAGAACAGAAATGGGAGTGGGAAGCACTTATCCTTCTTAGTTACACGCCAGCTGATGTTGCCCCGTTGGACTTATTGATACTTATAGCACCACACCAGGCACATCCTTCGTGTACAGGGTTACCCTCTCCCTGTAGGACTGGTTGGAGCCATCGAAATAAATTCAATTTTATAAAACTGATTCCCCACACAATTTTCAAACACTGTGCTGCTCCGCTTTCCCTGGCAATCCCGTTGGCTGGCATATGTGCGAAAATTTTGCCAACAAAATGAATATGTATTGGCATTAAGACTGAAGTGGTTATGGAGGAACCCTCTCGAAAGGTAGCTGGTAGTAGCATACACAGGAGTAGCAGCAGCATCCACAGGAGCAGCATCAGTAGCAGCAGCAGCAGCCAACATCGTGTGGAGTAGATAACAATTTATTGCCATCAAGCTGGCCAAAATGCTATAGTAAAAGTTAATGAAACCAATTTGTTACGGGTGCATCGCGTATGAACTGTACAATGTGTTTGAAAAGCGAGTAAAACTCGTGGAAAGGGATAGAAAGAGCCCTCACGGACGGAATGGAGAGACGCGAGAGTCAGTTACAGGGGCGACTGCGCTGGGAATGCATTTGAATTGTTGCCATGCATAGAGGAGAGGCACAGAGCTGTACATTTTTGAGCCTAATCAACGCAGCGATACGTAAATTGCAACTCGTGTTTTATTTAATGGAAATATTTAAAAGTTTACGTTAATGAGCCGCAGAGTAAGTGTGTTCTGCAGAGGCTTTTACATTAAGCAGGCAGTAATTGGAGGAGGATGAATCCCAATTGAGTTTAATCTTTTATTACAAAGCGCTGAGAAAATTGTTAAAGCCAAGAGAATAATGAGAGATGAGAGAAGAATAATAGTAAACGAAGACGATTTGAATAATAGTTTTTATATTTTGTGTAACGATTGTCGTTAGCCTTAGATCGAAGACTTGAAGAAAAATTTCTGAACTTTGATCTATTAATGCGGTTTACGTAGAGAGTTCTTCACCACAGAAAATTTCTCCACATATTTTTCATGTGAAAAAGAGTCATTTTAAGAACCCAGGATAGACTTGAAGAAAGACAACAAATTAAAAATTGTATTAAAATTTGTGTGTATTGAAATTTTGTTCCTTGCCCAATCAGAAGACTTTCCAATTGTCCAAAATGTACTTTTTTTTAGGCAAAAATATATGAATCCTCGAAACAGATAAAAGAACGTATGACTAATCAAAATTAATTATGCAATAAATCCTCCCTGTACTCAAGGGTTCGCTTCTAAATATTAATGTAAAGCATCGGAATGGCCTCCAACGGGAAAGTGTGTCGAGACACGCTGCCCGTTCGCTCGACCTCGCCTGCCTGTTTATGTATGTATTCATAATCAACAAATAATTTAAAAATTCATACAGAACGAAACGAATAAAATCCTTTCACATTGTAGGCATTTGTTATCGTTTTTAATATGCAGCCTTATATTTAGTGCCGTAAAATTTGACGGCCTCAATGGGAGGACGAACCGTATATGATATCTTCTGTGTCAAAATGCAATCAAATCTCCAACTGATGACGAATCCTTACATTCACTTTAGGGACAGAGGCTCTTGTTTTTTTCAATCAAGTGTTGATGGGTCTGCCGTCCTGGGTTGAAGCATATTTATGATTGTTTTGGCCGCGTCTCGAGTGTAGAGGCTCTGTTTGTGTGTGTTTGGAAGGTAAGGCCTTGGCCTGGCCATAACCCTTTTTGACCGACATACCCAGAGGGACCACACAACGCACGCAGGCACAGGCGCATTGCTGGACTGCCTTTTGCAACCGAAATGTTGCCAATTCGAAAACGGCACTCAAATGAATTGGCGGTTATTGCGAGTGGTGGTTGAAAGTGAAACCCCGCTCCGCCCGCAATGCGTTTGCTTAACGGTTCATTGGATTGCTGCGGGTTCTCCTGCTTCCTGTCTGTGCCAGTCCTGGTCTCCGGTCTCTCTGGCTGCCAATCTTCTGGGCATTGGGCAAGGAGTAATCACATTTAATATGAAACGCAATGCAGCAAAAATTCCGGAAACTTGCGCCCGAATGATGATATACTATGTGTGTCTGCTTGGGTGTGTTGCCAACCAGGACACGTATCCTTTTATCCACTTTTCAGATTTGTTTTGCTACCCGATGTGCCGCGTCGTCCGTAACTAACCGGCCACTAATTGAGCCAACGGAAGTCTAGAAACCGCATAACATAATTTAAATAGACACACTAAAAATGTAGAGCCAAAACGTACAGCAAAAAGTAAACTAAAATGCCACCAAGTGAAGTTTTTGGACCACAAACAGGACGCTTGCCAGACAGAGGAAGGAACATCCAGCACCAATCTGACTGCATGAGGAGAGCACTGAAAGCTTCCGCTTGTGGGTGAATCTGAATCAATAAAAAAACTAGTTACAGAATAGCTGTGATGGCCGGGCTTTAGATGTTGATGTAGTGTAGATGTAGAGCTACAAAAAATATGTAGAGCACTCGATGTAAACGATACGGTTTCTTACAAAAAGGTACCCGAAATGGGTACCAAAAAAAAAGGAGACCTCGAAGTACATTTACGATATAGGGGCTAAACAAAAATGAACCCTTGTATATATTTTTGATATAGGGACTCAAGCAAAAGCAATGAACCCTCGGGGAGCTAAAACAACTAAAGGAATTACTGTGAACTGTGAATTACTTTTTATGCCCGGTACTCGAAGAGTATATAGGGTATATTGTATTTGTGGTAAAAAGTCGATATAGCCATGTCTGTCCATCCGTCCGTCTTGTTAGACGCCTCGTTCTCAGAGACCATAAGAGCTGGAGTCGCCAAATGTTGTGTGAAGACTCATTTGATATCACACTGAATGAACTTTCTTTCGAAAACTCTCCCCGGCCCCACAAAGGGATGATATTCTGCTGTTTCCACAATTTTGAAGATAAGAGAAAACTAAAAATGCCATTCAGTAAAGGATGCACATATCTATCAGATCCAAACTAACTTTTTATGAAAGATATTGGGCTTAGAAATGGTCTGATGATCATTTTGTATTTTTGTAGGGCAGACATTTTTTTTTATGCTTTTTTTTTTTATAGATTAAGCTAAACTAAATGTTGTTTGTTGTAAATTAATTTGTTTTTATATTTTTTTTTTTTGTAAACTAAATTAATCATATTTTTTGTAAATAAAACTCTCAAGAACATTTTCTATTATTTGAATTTAGTTGATTTTGTTTTAATTAATTTTTAAAGCTGTTTTTGAATGTATTTTTTTAGTTTTCTTAGTGTTTTCACAATTATTTTAAATGGTATCTTAAATTTTGGTTGAAGTCGATTGAATAATTTGTTTTAATAGTATTTTAAACTTATTTGTTTTACAATTTTTTTTTTTTTTTTTAAATTGCCTTTACCTTCAATGAGATTTCAATCAGTTCCTGAAATCGTTTGCCTTAGAATCAAAGCATAGAAAATATGCGTGTGTAAGTAGTAGGATTAGCGACGCCCAACTGTATATTTTAATTGAATTTTACCTTTGATTAGATTTGATTTGTGGAATATGCCTTCCTTTTGTCTTTACCTTTTCTTTAATTAACTTTCTTCCGTTCATTTGGACTAGTAGTTCCATTATGAGTCGGCTCGTAAAAATGAGATTTCTCGTGTGGCTTGTCACACAATAAACACATTTTTCAAAAGGCTTCCGTTTGTTGCCCCCATCCATAGAGCTGCCATAGTCCATTTTCTCCAAGTACTAACTGAACCCAATGTTGGCCTGGCCCTTCATGTTGCTCTTGGTCTGTGACCCTCTGTGCTGCCCTTGTTGTTATTGGGCCTGGCCATTATGTGAAAATGAGTGTGTTGTCATGTCATGAACTGTATGCAACGTCAAGAGTGGGGAAGAAAGGGGCATGCTGAATGCGGCGTGGCTGGCAGGAAGAGAGGAGTTCAAGTTGCTAATGCAATCACATAGCATTCATATTCATCATAACCACAAAAGGCACTCCACATGGTAAATTTGGTTTGTGGCAGGCAGGAGGACACAGAGACAAATCACGAGAGGAGAAGAACCGAAGGAAATTTCCACTTCCGTTTGTCAGCTGTGCGCCATTTGCACGGGGCTGCTTGGCATGTCCTGCCTTATGTCCTTCCCTCCGAATTATATCAAACTATTCTATCCTACATCTGGCCTATTTTTATACCCGGTACACGAAGAGTAAATAAGGTATATTGTATTTGTGCACAAAGTGAATGTATATAACGCACAGAAGGAAACGTCTCCGACCCCATAAAGTATATATATTCTTGATCAGCATCAATAGCCGAGTCGATTGAGCCATGTCTGTCTATCCGTCTGTCCGACTGTCCGTCTGTCCTTCTGTCCGCCCGTCCGTCTTGTTGAGCGCCTGGATCTCAGAGACCATAAAAGCTAGAGCCACAAAATTTTGAATCCATACTTCTGTCCCCCTCAAAAGGGCGAAAACCTCCCAAACCATTTTGAAGATAAAAGAAAACTAAAAACGCCATTCTGTAGGGAATGATCATATCTATCAGATCACCAAATTGGGATCCGATTGGATCATTATTATAGCCACAATGAAGAAATTTATTTGCAGTGGCTAAACCCACCCTGTCCCGCAGATTTTGTTGTTTTTTTCACATTCTCTCATTCACACTCTGCTTCGCGCGGCCTCTGCCGCGTGTCTGCTGTGTGTGGGTCTAGGGAAGAGGGCGAGCTAAAGGAGCGTGTTGGTGTGAGAAGTGTTGCAGATGAGAGGTGAAGAAAAAATGTAAAATTTTACAAAACACAGCTAAGGTGCAGATGTAGTACTGAGTGCCGGGTATAAAAGTTGTGACGCGTAAGAAGCGTCTCACACGTCCCTTCTCTTTTATTTTTATATTTTGCACATTCTCGCTTACTCTGCTTTGAGCTAGTGTTGTCGTAAGAAGTGATGTTGATTTAGAAGATGTAGATGACATACATATGTAGACAAAATTGAAAATGTCAAAAGTTAAATTCGAAAAAAAGAAAATTAAGGTACAGATATACTAACTGAGTACCGGGCATAAACATTTTGACGTGTACGAATCGGACTAAGCTTTCTTTGGCCGCTTACCTTTCTTTTTATTGTGTTTTGTGTGACTTTTTGGTTTTGGTTTGCTTTAATAACTCTTCTCAATAGTTTTTTATTGGGTTTTATTGGCTTTTGCCTACTGGGAATATGTGACCTCTGTTTAGTTTTCTTTTCCATCTTTTACTCTTAACATTAATTTATTCAACACTGGTAATATCTGGTACTTGTGCTGGTTCTGCTAAGCTCTAAAGCCAGATTTCTTCAGTGTCCCTTGCTGAAACACGCCCCTCTTTGTGGCTTATTCAAGGCTTGGGGGCACTCACCCTCTCCAGGGCGCTGTGTCATAAAGTGAACACTTGATTTGTAGAAATTGTAGCCGCCTATCTTTTGCGATTCTCAATCTCTCCAGTTGCCCTTTGTCGCCGCCTTCTGCTTTCTTGCTTTGGCTTCACATCCCATTCATTCGCTTCCTTTTTTTTAATCACTGCTCACCTGGTCCGCAGTGATGCTGCTGCTGTTTGCTGCTCTTGTGCTCGACATAATTGCAATGTTTACCTCGGCGCTGGAGCTAAGTGAAGCGTTAAGGCGGCAGCATCCAGGAGTCGAGAGGGCATCCTCTACTTTTGATTAAAATTTCTGATTACTACACTAATACCGCCGAGCGCACAGAATGCAAAAGAGCCAAAGAGAAATGCATGGAAACGGCATGGAAAGAAAAGAAGCCAACAAAATACGAATGCGGGATTTTTTGGTTGGTATTTGAAACTTGTCATACCCTTGTATAGCAATTTGTTTGTAATTGATTTATTATTAAATATTTTAGAGCATATTTGGGAAAACTCCCAAACTATCCCACATTAAGCGGCAGTTTTACGTTCAAGACGCACAAGCGAATGATGAAAAAAAGAATGCAATTCGTTTTAAAAAATAATTGTGAGAGATATTTTTACGTTGCACTGCTGCTAAATTTTACTAAATTCTAAGTCATGATGTTACTTATTGGTCCCAATCATTATATCCTTTTCAAAGGATAAGAAAAAAATCAAAAATAAAGAGTGAAAAGGAACAAAAAGCTTAAGCAAAGGAAAAGGTGCCACAAAATTGCAACGACAGCGTTTTGTGCACCTGTGCCACCTCTTCTACACCAACATATCGTTGCCGCCGCCTGCTGTGTTTGGTTTTTATTAGTTCTCCTTTGCCCTACCGTTTCGTTTCATTCGTTCCGTTCGTCGTCTTGTTGGGTTCTTGAGGATGATTGATGATTTCAATTTGAATTTTCATGTATAGTGGTGATTTAGGGAGGAGAGTAAAATACAACAAAACATAAAATTACAGCATACTTGGTTGCAGCTTAATTTAACCTTTTTCCTAACACTGTTTTTGTTGTTGTTGTTGTTGACGCTACTGTAATTCCGCTTTGAGTGAAGATGGATAATGCTTTTGCCACTGTTGTCGAAACGCTAATTAATGATGCCCCATGACAGAATTGTATGGGATATAGAAAAAACTTTTGCAATATTTGTTCGCATTTAGTTTTGCGCCTATCTTTGATCCGTCTGTGCTGGCTCTCCATCTCTCACATGCACTCTTCCGCTCTCAGTGTGTATTCATGTCTCTCTGGCTATGTGAATTTGTGGATGTTAGCACTTCCGCTTCCTGTATTAGGCCGGAATATTATGCCCAGCCCACTTCATATTTGTTTATTATACACTTACCATAAGACATCAAGGCATTGTTGGGTTGTTTGTTTTCCTCTGAAATTAGTTAGGCTGCTGATGCGCGTACTACGTACCCATAATCAATGAAGTCAATATTGTGGCATGAGAACTTTAGTCTTTAGGATGAGGTTTTAGTGCTCTAAATATTGCTACTAAAAGAGGGAATAGGCGGTAAAGTTCTTTAAAGAGCAATGACTTCTGGGGTGGTTTTATTCAATTTATACTCAGTTTTACATAAAACTTGGTACCTAATTGAGTGATTATTGATTATTTTTGTGATTATTTTTAAGTTTGTATTGTCATATATTTCTAATATTTAATAATAATTGCTACACTCTATCCGTGTTTTTCCTGTATTTTCCTTATGTACTCCAAAACTTTTTACTTCATAAGTAAACTTCATTTACTTTTAATTTTCTCCCAATCGTAGATTTTTTTTTTAGCGTATTCAAACTTCTGTTACAATCCACTGGCACATCTCACTCTTGTTTATTAATAACTCGTTTTGCGTTATTGTACAACCCATGTGCAGGACACTCCGCATGGCCAAACTCGCTCTGGGCAACTGTGGTGCATCTAATGGTCATTGGATGTTGCCCAGACCCAGACCACATTATGCAGCTAGTGCATCCCCATAAGCCCCTCCCACTGTTGTACAGAATATTACCCCTCTGAGTGGGCATCGTTAATGCTTGCGGAAGTAAGCTTAGTCGACGTTGCTGTGTTGTCTCCACACTCCATGCACCACGCTCCGTCCCCATGTTCTGCCTCGCTCATGTTTTGAACATAAAACTTTTGCCATTGCATTTAGGTAAGCAACAGAATACAGCAATAGCAACAACAAGTGCAACATGCGGCATCCACAGTAGAAAGAGCCAGCTGCTGCTGTGTTGCCTCTTCATCTCATCGTACGCTTGTCTGGTCTGCCTACCTCTGTGTCTATGGAGTAGCGGATTTTCATGCGCTTGAGGTGTGCCTTTCAGTCATGTATAGAGTGTCCTCATCGTCATCGTCATCATCATCCTCCTCCTCCTGCTGCCCCAATATCATTGGGAGTTCTCCACTTAGTGCTGGTAACCAAGCTCGAAGTTCAATAGAGTTTGAGTTTGGGCTTAGTCTGTTTTTGTGCTCGGAAGTTCTCTGTTCTGCCTCGAGGGGCCTGATATATCTCATATTGCATGGTACTTTTCATAAGCCATCAGAATTGAAAAGTTTTTGGCTGTCTGGAAGGAAGATACTCATTTGTACATCGGTCAGTCAGTCAGCGTGTGTGCAATAGGTGGGGAACAATACAGACTTCTGTATCCTCAGACTGTTACAGTGTATTTCAAAATTTCAAAAATGCCATTCCGTAGGGAATGACCATATCTATAAGATCACTAAATTGGGATCCGATTGGATCATTATTATAGCCAGCTGTCCCAGCAGCTTTTGTTGTTTTTTTCTGCCATCTCCTCCGCCGTGGATCTGCAGTGTGCTGCTCTAGGGGAGGGGGGCGAGCGAAAATAGCGTGTTGGCGTGAGAAGTTATGATGACAGATGTAGAAAAAATGTAAAATGTCAAATGTAAAATCCGAAAAAAAATACCAATAAGGTACACTGACTGAGTATCGGGTATAAAAGTTGAGACGCGTAAGAAGCGTCTCACACGTCCCTTCTCGTTTTCGATCGATTGTATTTCTTAGGTTTGGAATCCTTAAAAAGTTGATTATTATTCATGATCTTTATATGGAATATTTTTCATTTCATTGACAACATTCCTCGTTGGTTAATCCTCCTCCTTTTATAAGAAAAGAAAATGTCGAAAATTACATTTCTGATCGCCAAATAGTCCATCGTCCATCGTGGTTCAGGGTGGTTAGTTTTTAGTTTCTTTACATTTGCTTTTATTCTATAATTTATTGGTATTCGAATTCGTTCCGTTTCCATCAGTATTTTTATAAGTACTTTAAAAATGTTTCCTAATCCTATTATTTTTATCAATTTCACCACTCCACTCTTACACCCAATTTCCAGTAATTTATAATTTACTTTATTACATTTTTATACTCCATTTATGGAAAACAAAAAAGGTTAACCCGACTATAAAACAAATGCAACACTGCATTAGTATCTTCGAAAAATCGGTTTGAAAAAAAACGAGAAGGGACGTGTGAGACGCTTCTTACGCGTCACAACTTTTATACCCGGAGCTCAGTACTACATCTGCACTGTAGCGGTTATTTGTCAAATTTTACATTTTTTCTTCATCTGTCATCTACATCAACAACACTGCTCACGCCAACACGCTCCTTTAGCTCGCCACCCTCCCCTATAGACACACACTGCAGACTCACGCAGACTCACGCAGACTCACGGCAGAGGCAGAGCCAGCGGCAGAGGCAGAGCCAGCGGCAGACGGCCAGTGTTTTGCTATAAGCTGCGGGACAGGGTGGGTTTGGCCACTGAAAATTAATTTCTTCATTGTGGCTATAATAATGATCCAATCGGATCCCAATTTGGTGATCTGATAGATATGGTCATTCCCTACGGAATGGCGTTTTTGGTTTTCTGCTATCTTCAAAATTGTAGATTTGGGAGGTTTTCGCCCTTTTGCGAAGGCGGAAGGGGGCGTGGCTCTTTTTTGAAATACACTTGTAACAGTGTGAGCACACAGAAGTATGGATGCAAAATTTGGTCTCTCTAGCTTTTATGGTCTCTGAGATCCAGGCGCTCAACAAGACGGACGGACAGACAGACATGGCTCAATCGACTCGGCTATTGATGCTGATCAAGAATATATATACTTTATGGGGTCGGAGACGTTTCCTTCTGTGCGTTACACACATTCACTTTGTGCACAAATACAATATACCCTATTTACTCTTCGAGTACCGGGTATAAAAATTAACAGAAAAGGAGAGCACACATGTAATGTACAAAAAAAGAGAGCAACAGAAGGAGGTGGAACAGAGAAAAGCGAAAATAACGGTAAACACAGGACTGTAAGGACAACAAGACGGACAGCATGAGCCGGAACCGGAGCCGGTAGCTGACAGCCGGCAGCCAAACGACAATGACGACTTGTCAAATATTGACGTATCTCTTGAAAACTGTGCTCCAGCGTGGCTCATCCAATGTAAGCAGCTGCAACAGACCAGCCCAACCATACTCTTCATTTGTCCTGACCTATCCTGTGCTGCGACGGCACGTCCTGGCAGCGTCAGAAACGTCAGCAACCATATAACACTGTTGCTACCTAAAAAAAACTTACTGGCAGGACGACAAACAAATTTATGTACGGGGGAAACCAACAACACCCAGAGTTTTTTTTGAACACAAATTCTGTTGAAATACTTACATAAACAATTCCAAAATCTACAGCAAACTAATTTAAAGAATTGAATATTATTTTAGTATTATCTAACTCGGGATTTAATTGTATAATTTTTATATTTTAGATTTTTGATGCTGTTTGCTTATGGGAAACTTAGAAAAGGCAATATCTAAACCTAAAGAAATATCATGATATGAGATATGAACTATAATTTTGTTCTATATTTTTTAGTCTAAAAATTAACAAATAGGGCCTGAGCGTTTAGAGAGTTTTAAAGACGTTCGCCTATGGCAAATTTTGAACAGACAAGTCGAATAAAATCTAAAGTAAAATCATGACAATCATGACAATCAATAGGAAAATGTAATTTTAATATTTAACGTTTGAAAAAATAGAGAAAAATCAATTAACAAAAGTTTATAAAAAAGCTATGATTATTTTAAAACTTACTGAAAGTCAACGTTGTTCTTCTACCACCAAAAAAATATTGAAATAAATGTAAAAAGTGCTTAAAAAACTTCAATAATATTCAAATACGTTCATCAATTAAAACCGCAACCGAAGAAACATTTCCCTCACGTTCCACTTCAGTGATTAAAAATATTGAGACACTAATCTATCTCTATGATCTTAAGTGACTAAAATTAAATTTATAAATAACACAGTGAAAAATATGCAGGACAAACGCTACCCTCTCTGCAGCCCCTCTGGATACTGTCAGATTGTAATTCGGTGGCCAGAGGGACAGCAGGAATGGTGGCGTTTGTGATTCATCAGGAAGTATAAAAAAAGCACCTAAATTCGTTGCTCTACTAAACTCATGTATCATTTGTCTTGCGCTAGGCATCGACATTTTGCATCTGTGTGTGTTAACCTTTTGTATTTGTTTCAAGTTATTTTTTCGCTTTCGCTGCACTTTTACTGCCCGGAAACACCCCGCCAACAGGCTCTGTTGCCCACCCAACTATGGCACTTCATTTGCTGCGCTCAAGTGGATCCACTTTCATTTGTTTGCGTTGGGCATCAAAAAAAAAGAGGGAGGAATACTCGAGCAATGGATATTCCTTGCGAACGAGCGACCCCACCTATGGTCCGTCCGTCCGCCTGTTGCCTTTGTCATTGTTGTAGTAGTCAGTCGGTCGGTGCAGCCAAGGAGTAGCTGCTGACAGAACGCCTTAACGGCCGCTGCTGCTGAATCAGATTTGTTTGCCTTAAGCCTTTGTGCACACATTTTGCCCCTGCGAGGCTGCGGGGCACAGACTGCTGCTGCCAACTGCATAGTACATAAAAAAAAGAGATTCAACAAAAATTCACTAAACTTGATTGCACTGAGAGACTTCTGTGACCTCTGTACAGAATATTTAATTGTATATTTAACACCCTTTTGGGCCGTTAACGCAGGATTTTCATGTCCTCTAACCAACTGAGAAATGAATTAAAAAAATACCACTTATAAATTAAGTCGACTGCCCACAAGTCTGCCGGAACAACTAATTATTTCCCGCAGTGCAAGAAGAGCAACAGCAGTAGGCAAACAAAAAAAAGAGCATCTATGTGAAGCTGCCTGCCTGGAGGTGGGTTGGGCGGGCAACCTTCTACGTCCTTTGTGAATTGGCCACTGAAGATGCATCATCAATATGGTAGAAAAAAGAATGTTCAGCTTCTGCTTCATACATATGACGTGACGCCTTTGGGCAAAAAGGCCTGCCATACAACAGTTATCCACACGCATGCAGAAGCTCTATTTTGCCTGCTCTGCACTGCCCTTGTGCTGTCCTTTACTTTGCTTTGTCTGCGTTTGCATTTTCCTGTGGCGTTTTCTTCCAACGCCAGCGGGCTTGTGTTCTACTCTGCGTCGCAAAACGTTTGCCACTCGAATATAAGTTCAGTTTTTGGATGCGGCATCGTGCTTAGTCAGTCAATGATGAGAGCAGCAGGACTAGGGACATCCATTGGAAAAAGTTATTGGCGTTGATATTTTACGCTTCTTGTCTACAAGTCGTCGACCAAGTGTGCTCCCATACATTGCGACTGCTGATGTTGTTTGTGGGATGCTCTTGAATGCTCTCTCTTGGCGTTGACAGTGGGAATTATTTATGGGTGCAATGAATAAGGGAGTAACGGATTGTAAATGATAGAAAGAGTTAAGGGGAGAGATGATAGAAATAGATACGGCCTGGAAGGGAAATAATAAGTATCTGTGCTTGGCATTAGAGGAAAATACTCAATGTTCAACTTCTTTGAGAATTTTCTCTCTCACAACACAGCCTAGCATGAGAGAACAATATTTAATACATTTTAACCAGTGTCATTAAGTATCTTCTCTCTCGCAGAGAAGCTTAGCATGTGAGACAAAAAAATTAATATATTTTTACCAAATCCATTTTGAAGAACTTCTCTCTCCCAAAATGGAAAAAGTTAAATCCTTGCATCACGCTCTCTCGCATGTTTTCCCCTAGTTTTAATTGTTCTTTATAACCACAGCTTGTCATTTCTTCCATTCACAAAGCCATGAAGTCTCCTTCTTATTTATGGAACCATTTCCCTGCAGTGCAACTTTTTTTTTGTATGCTCATTCAGTGAAACTGCATTTCCCTATATAATTTGCCTGCTTTCATCATCCATAGAAAGAGCGAAAGAACGAAAGAAATTCAAAGAAAAACTAGCATCAACTGCAGTTCCCCAACTGCAATCCAAGAAAGAATTAGCTTTTTTGGCCCCCCGAAAAATAAACAACAAGAACAATAATAATAATAAGGCAAACAAAAAACAAACAGTCGGCTAAAGGCAAACTTTCAACTAAATCCTTACAAATGTTTATCTTTTCTTAATCCCGCACTTAACTGTTAGACCCGCATTGGCCGGGCCAGGGCGAACAGACCTCTTCACTCCAGACTCTCCGCTCTCTCTCAATTGCCCCTCCCTGGGGTGTTGGAATATTGTGCAAGAAGCTGGCAAATTGCTTAACGCTTCGAAGGGCAAACCCAACCTCCTACCATATACAGCCGGCTAAAACTCATTTTCTGCTATTTTCTTAACACTG
>NC_048534.1:25825364-25903725 GCF_008121235.1 Drosophila subobscura | reverse complement strand
GGTTGGTGAATAACCTCAGGAGGCCGACCCGTGCCCCCTCCAACTGCTACGGGTGTAATAATTGTGACTGATTTTAGGGATTTGTGGTCTTTTGCCTGATTGAAGTTTTGTGGGATGTGTGCGCCATCGGGAACTCTCTGCAGCATAGAGAGCATTTGATGTGGTCGGTGGCAACCCAAAGACGACCTATACGGAGAGAGGGCGTGGATAGGGCAGTAAATAATTGATGTACAGACTATGCAGGATGGGCATTAGCACAACTCTTTAAGGCACAAATTTAGTTTCTTTCAACGTGCATATATTTTATGTACATATATATTTTTTTGTTACCTCGAACTTATTATTTATTAACTTATATTTTCTTTTCAGGTAATTCCACTAAAAATGCAATTAATATTAGATCTTCTCGTTCTGCTTCGAAGCCAACCAACCAACCGCGTAAGATTTTTTTCAATTTTTAACTTTTTTAATTTTTTCTACATATGTATGTTAATAATAATACATTCTGATCACAATTTTGATGATCTGATAGATATGGTTATTCCCTACCGAATGAAATTTCTTTTATCTTCAAAATTGTGGATACCGCAGATTTTCGCCCTTTGCTGGGGCTGGGATACGCAAATACGTAATTCTATATTTGATGAACTTAATTTGAGGACTTTTAATACAAGTTTAAGTTTAGATTAGTAATTATTTTGTAGATGTACATAGATTACATATGTAGAAAAAAATGTAAAATGTAAGGTACAGATGTCCTACTGAATGCCGGGTATAAAAGTGGTGAAGCGTAAGAAGCGTCTCACATGTCCCTTCTCGTTTGTTTTGGAAAAAATTATTACACATTTGCGTTTTCTTTGAAATCAGTTAGCATCCAAAAAAAAAAAGGTTTCCCTGTTATGGTATAAATCCTCTTCCCATGTCACCAATATGAAATACATTGCACTACGTGACCTACTTTGTGGACCCTTTGCACGATGTCATATCCATTTTAAAATACACAAGAAAAAAAGAAAGCGACGAATGCATGACATAAACGGAATCGATAGAGCAGAGCAGTAAAGGAACAGGATAGAAACAGCAACTGTGGGGTGGACATATTGTTTTAAGTTTCCATTCTTCGAAATTGTCAGCATTTTGTTGCAGGCTGCACCCAAAAAGCGAAGAATCGTCATCTTTGTCATTCGTCAACGACGGTAATGTCGGAGTTAGATGAGGAATGAATGATGGTGGTTTGACGTGCCAGAAAGCGTATTTGATTGTTGTTTTGAGGGGGGTGTAAGCGATTTTTTTGTAGGCTTGTGACGGGTCTTATGTAAGCCGTAAGATTGTCTGATTCTGAATCAAAATTCAATGCAAATAATTATGTTTGAATCTGAGTCTGATATCTGATATCTGAGTCCCATTAGAGTCTAATGATTAGACGCAAAAGATATGATTCTACTTTGTAGAACTATGCCTTAAATTAACCCATAGGGTCTTTAGATCTTTTAATTGTGTTTAGATCTCATTTTCTCAAATATTTATCTAACATCCATCTTTTCTGAATGTTCGCGACAAGTTCGGTTACACGCTTCGAGAGTTTTGCGACAGTGCCCCTCGGTCGGTTGGGCGGTAGGAAGCCAGCATTTCTGTCGGTTTCCGCGCGTGACAGGCTTCGACTTGGTGTCGCATGGGCCACTTGATGGTGCAGGCATTTAATTTCAAAGTCTAGAGAAAGATAGTTATATCATATAGAAATTGTAGCGCATTATAACTTCGTCCACCTATTTTTTTTTTTTTTTTTTTTAGAGAACTCCTTGATTTAACGTGCAACGCTGTTCACTGGTTGCAGCATTGAGCAGCTCCAGCTCCTGCTGCGCTGTTGCAACACAATTGAATTCGCCATTCAATGATGCTGCCCCAGTTCACTTTTTAGTGCTGCTACTGAAGAAGCTAACATAAAGCAATGTACAATGATTTTACGAATGTGTTTAACGCGCTTCTATTTTTATACCCGGTACTCGAAGATTAAATAGGGTATATTGCATTTGTGGGGAAAAGTGGATGGATGTAACGCACAGAAGGAAACGTTTCCGACCCCATAAAGTATATATATATTCTTGATCACCATCAATAGCCGAAACGATAGAACCATGTCTGTCTGTCCGTCTTGTTTGTCGGTTAGTTCTCAGAGACTATAAGAGCTGGCGCCCCCGAAAAAAAAAGGTACACAATTACTGACTGAGTACCGGGTGTAAAAGTTGTGACGCGTCTCACACGTCTCTTCTAGTTTTATTTGTATTTTATCTGCCATTTCACTTCCCTGTTTTGTTTTGTGAAACCAAATTAACAGTAAGCCATCTCCATTTCCGTGCCCCTTTGAACTACATAAATATTCACTAATTTGACGAAAATTGGTTGAGACTGAGTTTTTTTCTCGGAACTTCTGCCTATTGTTTTTCTCTGCAACGGAAATCAATTCAAATTAGCTCTCAACTTTAACTATTTCCTTTATTTTTTGTCTGCTAATAGCTTTATTTATTTATAATTATTATTATTTTTTTCATTTAACGATATTTTATCTAAATTTGCATTTTCAGTTATTTAAATGCATGGGTATTTCCGTGGTAATGGCTAATAATTGAATTCGAATGAATGTTAACATAAATTGGGGAATCGAGTTGGTGGCGGTGCAGTGACACTCAACTGCATAGTTTTGACTTTTGGAAAAAGAAAATATTGATATTTGGATTGAATTGGATATTTAGATTTCGAAACAATTTTGATGGAAAATTTTTTAATATTGAATGTAGAAGATGCCACAATAACATGAATGTATCACCCCTTTTCTTTCTATTCTGGAAATCTAAGTCGCACACAGAACAAATTTCCGGTTTCGCTGCTGTCTAAGCAAAATAATAATCCAAAGTCCCATACTTTAATTAGCTACATAAAGCTCTCCTTATCTCAAATAGTTTCATTGATGCTTACATTTGTATTCGTCGTTAATTTATTCGTTAATTATACGCCATCTGTGCGTGGGACTGTGTGTTGTGGGAGGACCTTCCTGTTGTGGCAGTTTTGTTAATTATTTTTGTCCTCCACATACAAAACCCACTCTGTTGACTTCTGGCGTATCCTTGCTGGATTCCTTGTAATTATTCTTTATTAAATGCGTTCGCCGAACAAAGAAAAATAATTAAAAAGAGAATGTTTCTTCGTTATTTGTAACGGCTACTTATTTGTAATTATTGGCAGACCAAACTGAATTAATTGTGTAATTTGAATGGCCTTGGAATTGTGTGTGTGCTTTATTTATTATTATTTCTTTGGCCATTACAAATTGCAGCACATTAATAACACTTTGCTTTCCGTGTTCTTCCATCACAAAAGTTAATCGTATTTCAGTCAATCTTTGTTTAATCAAATGGTGGTTCGAATCTTACGTTTTGCTGCCTCTGGTGGGTTGGCCCTGGTCCGTGGTCCATTAGTTGCTATTATTATGCTCATTACACTAAATGATGGCTAATTTCTTTGCCACACTCTAAAATGGTTCTTGAGGCCTTCGGGTGTTCTGGCAAATTACCGACCATTAGGAATTGAATGGAGTGCTCTGCCACTGTGCGGAGATACCTTGTATCTGTATCCTTTTTTGTTTGCGTCTTTTTTGGTGTTTGATAGTAGTAACTGATGCTATTAACTTGTGTTCTGTGGTCATTTATTGATTCGCCATTGCTGGGAAATTTAACATCAGGAGGTGGCATTTTGTGGTTTTTGATGTAAGGGATGTTACATGGCGTATTTTGCATGTCCCTTTTTGCATGTAGCCATGTAGCCACAAAAATCTGTTTGCCGCTCGCTTCAGGCGTTCTCTCACTCGAGAAACTTCGCTGAGCCGAAAGTGTCTTGCAAATGTATGTATGTACATATGATGCCTACCTCTTTGCCTGCATAGACATAGTAACAACCAAACCCTAACACAACTACAACAAAAAGACACTTCGAGCTTCCACTCGTTGGTCTCAGTTGCTGATGCTCAGTGGCTGATCGCCGAACGAGAGGTCTCACTTCGTAAGGGTCTTCGTAAGAGCGCTGTACGTGTTTCCCTTACCTCTCAGTGCTAAACACAAAGCGACAACCAGCGAATTGCGAAGTGTAATCAAATTTTGTTCTATTTATTCGAGATAAATGTGTTGCGTTCTGTGTCATCGTAAATTATTATCGGTTTCTGGAGCGGCTTGCACCACCTAACGGCAGCACCGCATCCTATTTGTGTATGGGTGGAACCGAAAAGTACGTCTGAAGGCTTAGTTCTGGCTACCGACTTAGCTGGAAACGGCATTAACGAATGCAGACAAAAAAAATGCAATTCAAATAAACTCGAAAAGAGTGTCACACACACGCGTTCATTTCGTGCCTCTTCGTTTAAATGTTGTGCGCGCGAGCTTCAATTGCTGGAAAGCTCGAAACGGAATGCTTTTAAATCTGTTATATCAGTTGATTTCATTGTCAAGCTGCAAGTCCAGTTTTTGTAGTTATATAATTTCCATTTCCATAATATTCGACAATTATAAATTTGTAAAAGTATTGACCTTAAATTTAGAACGTTATATGGTCTAAGTCTAAGTTGAAAGCAGTTATTAGCCGACCATGCGAATACCACCGATCAAGAGATGTATTTGTTTCGCACTGATCTGCGCTCTTCTGGTAATATTTTTTTTGTCAATCAAGTGAGTAACAGAAAAATAATAGCTCTAATCCAAAAGAACTAAAAAATTGATGTGCCAGAGAATATGAAGGAGCTGACCAGCAGATTGGACCCGTACGTACAACGGAAATTGACTCTAGCCAGCACCTGAAGCCGCCCTCTTCCAGTGAACCAACTTCTGCAAAGAAGCTTTGGTTCTTTAAAAATGGTGAATTATATCCCAGTCCGGCAAAGGAATACTCGAGAAACTTGTATATACCCGATTATTGGTTGCTGCCGGATCTACGACTGTCTCAAACCGATCGCATTGTCAACCAGCTGATGTACGTGCCGTACGACTACGGGGACGTCAAGGCCAGCCGTCAGATAAAAACCATTCTCCTCTATAATGGTCTGCTTAAGTGGAATGTGACGAAGGGCCGTGATGTGTTTGTGAGCGACAAGTGTCCTGTGGATACCTGTCAATTAACTGACGATATGGGTATGGTCGAAGATGTCGAAATGATCCTCTATAAGGACCGCTACACACCCACGGCAAAAGTAAGTTCAGTGCGCAGGATCCGTGCCCTATATACGAGTCAAATCACGATGCTCTACAATCTTGAATGTCCTTTTAACACACTAGAATTAAACGTGCCCGATGCCATTAACTGGACGGCCAGTTACAGGTGACTCTGCCATCCATTTTTTGCCTTTAAAACAGGGAATAAGTTTGCTCTTTAATTGGCAGGCGCGACAGCTCTATAGTTACGCCCTATTCGAAGTGGGTGTACTACGATGACAACGTGCAGCAGAGAGCGCAGGATCGAAACTATGCCGAGAACAAAACAAAGAAGGTGGCCTGGTTTGTGTCCAATTGTAACGCAGATAATGGCAGACTTGAGTATGCTCTAGAGCTCCAAAAGCACATCGAGGTAATGATGATTCTAATTCTTTCAAGTGATATAATTCTCGTTGTTCATTAAGGTGGATATTTATGGCGCCTGTGGCACGTTGCAATGCTCGCGTGTTACCTCAGAAAAGTGCTTCAAGTTACTCGAAACAGATTACAAGTTCTATTTGGCATTTGAAAACTCCAACTGCAAGGATTACATCTCGGAGAAATATCTTGTGAATGCCCTGGATCGAGGGGTGCTGCCGATTGTGATGGGAGCCCACCCGCAGGACTACGCGGCACTCGCACCTCATGACTCCTACTTACACGTCGATAGTTTTGGCTCGCCAAAGGATTTGGCCGAGTACCTGATGGTTCTGGACGCTGATGACGATCTGTACAACTCGTACTTCTTGTGGAAAGGGACGGGGGAGTTTATTAATACGCACTTCTGGTGTCGGGTCTGTGCCATGCTGCATAACAAAGTTCAGCTGAAAAAGCCGTACTTTTATAAGGATTACAATGACTGGTGGGGTGGCCCGAACGTTTGCACCAACGGAACCTGGAACAATTTCACAAAAGTGGGCTTAGACCCAAGCCAAGTTCATTCAAGCTAAAACATGTTCCAACAGAATATAAATACAAACTGTAAAACAACCTGCAACAAACTGCAAAGTGTATTGAAATTTGGATCGAATCACTCGAGATGTATTCACACATGGTTGCTGTGTGTAATGGTATTCACCATTCCCAGCTTTTGCTGAGGGGTCCATGTTACTAATGTCACTTTGTTACTAATTCATCTTGCTCAAGCAATGATGCTAACAATTAGAACCAATTAGAACAATGAGAACCAGTTTACACGCACATACACTGAGCTCCCATTCAACGCGAAGAGCGCCAAACTCTCAGCCGAAGACATCAGATACTCGAGCCGAAGGCCCTGGGAGCCGATCATCCAGAAATTGTATGCAGGCAGTTGGCGCCTCAATGTGTTTGCTTAAAGGTGTCCGTCATTCCCACTCGTGCTGTGCGCACGAGCCACTTTTTTTGCCCAGCTCTGAAATGTACAAGCGTATTACAGTGATTCGTACCAATACCAATGTTCCGTTTTGCGTGCGTCTTCACACACAAACGCAAAAACGGCTCGTTAATTGTATGGGTGTAGATCGACATACTATATTCTAGATAACTGAAATAAGATTGCCAAGTACCCAAAGAGGAAATTTAATAATTGTCTGCGAAAGACAGATCTTAAATAAAGTTAAAACACGGCTCCAAAAAAAAAAAAAAACCTTTGAAAATTGTATATATTGAGCTTTCGGCGTTGTACCGTTCTAGCAAGAAAAAACTCAACTGGCTTTGAAATCTTTTATTCGATTTGATTTGCCAAGCGTGTTGATATAGAAATTATTTAGTGCTCATATAAAAACATACATTTTTCAGAAAGTAATTAACTAAATTTTCGCCTTGCGTCCAAGAACTGTATATGGCAAACTGTTGTAATTTTAATTGCAAGACTTGTTTAAACAAATAACCAAATCGACCATGCGTATACGAAGAAAGTGTTCGATCAAGAAATGTGTTTATTTCGCATTGATCGGCGGTCTTTTGGCCATCATTCGATTTAATTTTCAGTGAGTATTGGGGGATGAGCCTGCAGGTAAATAACTTAGCTTTAAGCAATTGATTTCGCAAGGAAAAATGATGGACTGGATGAACAGATTGTACCCGTAGATCAGCAGCAGAAAAGAGAAGTCAAGCCAAAGTCGCCTGCGATTGCCAAGAAGCCCTGGTACTTTAAAAATGGGGAATTATATCCCGGTCCGGCTATTGACTACAGCCTTGGCGTACAAAGACAAGCTATCGTTCACAAATTGTTGCCCGATCAAGTACTTCAAAATGATCGCATTGCCAACCAACTGATGTACGTTCCGCACAACTACGCGGAAATCAAGACCAGTGGCAAGCTTAAAACGATTCTACTGCCCCATGGACTGCTCAAGTGGAATGTGACGAAGGGCCGCGAAATCTTTCTGAGCGACAAGTGTCCAGTAGATACCTGTCAAATAACTGAAGATAACGCGTTGGCCGACACTGCCGACATGATCATCCATAAAGAGTTTGTAAAACCAATGGGTAAACCTCTAAGAAAATCCAAGCAAATCAACATGATCTTCTCTAGGGCTAAGTATGTACAAGCGCCCGATACCATTAACTGGACGGCTTCTTACAGGTGAGCAAAAATGTAAATTGTAGTGCCATTAAATAATCGGGAATAATCGGGGAATAATCGTTTTTCGTTTCTTTATTGACAGGCGCGAAAGCACCATCGTTGCGCCTTATATGAAGTGGATGTACTACAATGAACAGTTTCAGGACAAACCCCAGGATCGAAACTTTGCCGAGCACAAACGGAAAAAGGTGGCCTGGTTCGTGTCCAATTGTAAAACAGAAAACAATAGATTTAAGTATGCCCTTGAGCTGCAAAAATATATCGAGGTAGAGTTGAGGCGGCGGCATCACTCGTTCCTGTTTAAACTGATCTAATTTTCCTTTATTTTAACAGGTGGACATATATGGCGAATGTGGCAAGTTGAGGTGCTCAAAGTCAACGCCAGAAAAATGCTTCAAGTTACTCGAAAAAAATTACAAGTTCTATTTGGCGTTTGAGAACTGCAACTGCAAGGATTACATCACACAGAAATTTCTTGTGAATGCTTTGGATCGTGGTGTGGTGCCCATTGTGATGGGGGCCCGACCGGAGGACTATCTGGCACTCGCACCTCGTCACTCTTTCATACATGTGGATAATTTTGACTCGCCAAAGGCGTTGGCCGCGTACCTCAAAGTTCTGGATAGGAATGATGAGCTGTACAATTCGTACTTTATGTGGAGGGGAACGGGCGAATTTATTGAAACGTACTTCTGGTGTCGAGTGTGTGCCATGTTGCACTATGATGCTGACTTGCGAAAGCAACAGCAGAATCGTTCCAGCAACGAAAATCTTAGCTCGGGAATGTGCAGCCTTAGCTCCTGGAAGGGGCGTGCCAAAACGTATGACGGAACGAACCACCGTGGTGGTCTACCCATCGGCTATCCGATGATGAGAGATTAAAAAAAATATAGTCATTTACTACATTCGAAAATAGTGTGGCTCAAGAAGAGCAAAGCGTTAAATGTTCGGGTACAGCGGGAATCTTGGAGATTGGGCTTTTCCAAAAATTTTGTCACTTACAAAGTTTATACCCGGTACTCGAAGAGTAAATAGGGTATATTGTATTTGTGGTGGAAAAATGTATATGTATACACTGATAGTGTTGAAGAATATATATTTTCTTGATCAGGATCAATAGCTGAGTCGATATGGCCATGTCTGTCTGTCTGTCTGCATGTCTGTCCGTCCGTCCGTCCGTCTTGTTCGACGCCTCGTTCTCTGAGACTATAAGAACTAGCTAGTGAATAAAGTTTGATTCAAAATGAATGAATGGGATTATTATCTTACTCGTTCGGGTTGGAGGATTCTTGCGAATGGAACGGATTAAATCCAAGAAAATTATTTTCATTTGGAAAATGCTGGCGACATGTGTCGCATGAGCGATGACAACGCAAGCGTTGGGTGGCCGTGTAACATGTTGAACATACCTGAACATGGGCCCAAAATAAAATAGGAATTGCATTATGTTTACTTTCGTTTTGATTGGTGGTTAAGTCGCAGACATAATTTTTGGGATTTGAGAGACATTTATTGAAGTCGGCCAGGGTAAGGGTTTATATTAATTTAGGTATGGGACTTAATCGATTTATTATTTGTTAGGTTCGTTGACGCCTTAAAGCTATAACTGGGAAATTGTTTGGGAACTGGGAATTTATTCGATTTTAACACAAACTGGTGTAAGTGTGAGCATTCAAAGGAAAATAATCTTTTCGCCCGCAGAGACTTGATTTGCTCTGTATTTCCCAACAGTAATTATAAATATGTTTGACTCTTATAAACAAACAATTATTGTTGGAAAAGCAGATTTATGTTGCTTACAGACCCATTTTGAATTTGTACCCTTCAACCTAACCTAACCTAACATGTAAGTCTGTTAGACTTTTGTTACTTTACCGACATTGCAACATGGCATAATATTAAATGGAGTACAAGCTTCTTTTTTCCATTGTTGATAGTGATTATTTTCATACAACAGCTACAAGGATCCCTTTGTCTTCTCTTAAAATACTAAAGCCAATTTTTCATGATTTGTACTGCCTATAATACCTAATTGCAAGTTGCATATTTTTTCTGTTAACGATTTAGTTTCGAATGTTTTTTCTTACCATCTGAATATATTCAAAATCAAACGCTCTTGGAAAAGGTCAGTTCCCAAAAAACCTCTAGTCACAGCTCAAGTGACACCAGCCACACATATTCCGCTCCCTTGATAACAGATAAGAATGCTCGCCCCACTCTATCTATCTATCGTGCCCATGCCCACTTACATTGATCTTTATTCTACGCTGCTGGGGCTTGCTATTTTTTTTTCGAACTTAAATGCCAACAAACTGAACAATCGATTCGAAATGGTTCTTATCAAAATTCGAAAATAACAAGCGAGCCACGCTCTTTTTTTCTACGCTCTCTCGGTCGGCATCTCTCTATTCATTGCTGCTGCTCGAGAGTTGATTGTATATTATATGTGTGTGTGTTTGTGTGTGCCCTGCCGCCTCTTAATTCGATCGCTGATCAGCGGCACTATCACCGATCAGCATTACTGAGTACTTTGCGTGTGTCGCCCTCGAACGAATGTAATTTTCACTGATTTGATTAAAATTTTGTGTGTGTATCATTTCGTTTCGTTGGTGTTCTTTTCCTTCATGAGTGTTTTTTAGTTTGTCAGAATCTGTTGTCTTGATAACGTTGCTGAGTCGTCTCTCTAATTATATATACTATATATTTAATTCTGCCTTTCGTTCTGTCTTTTCGTCTGCGTTTTGTCTTTTAATTTTGGCAATATTGGGTCGTATGTAAATGTGCAATAAATTTAAATCGAGTTCCGTAATTGTCGTGCAAAAAGTTACACAAATAAAATAAAATAAATTTTACGCTTGTCATTACGTCTTGTAATGTAACGTGTCCAAAAATTTAAGAAAACATACCAATAAACAGAAAAAGTGATTGTTTTGCTTTTTTCTGTGGGCTCTGCGGTTTCTATTCAATATTTTAAAAATCCATTAACTACGTCTCTCTATCTGTGTGTGTCCTTTTTATACATGAGTCTTATGTGAGTAGTTATCATCATTTTTAAGCCTATTACTATACCTGACTGTGATTTTACGTGGTTATATGTATGTATGTATGTATGTATATATGGCGATTGTTTTCAAACTCTAACGTTATTATGTGGCTTTTAGTTGTCATTACAAAAAATCACATGGGTTTTTGCCTTATACAAAAAATCGGTATATTATACACACATGCATACATATATAAAACATTTTTGCTTGGGTTATCCGTTTTGCGTGTTTTTGTTGTATTTATTGCTGGCAATATGGGTGAATTAAGGTTTCCCTCTTTTACTATTTTATTTTTATTCGCAAATTTGTAATGGTAACATAATTCTTAAAAAATCGTTATTAAATGTACGTTCTTAGAAGGAGTTTTTTCTTAAAACATTCTTTAAATTTATTTAATGATATGTATTTAAATTCTTTTCTGTTATAATAACTATTAGCTTAAAAGTTTTACAAAAATGAGTATGAACTCTTTATTAGGTTGGGAATTAATTACCAAGGATAAGTCCCTGTGTTCTCAGGGCAAAAATTAAAGTTAATCCCTCTAGGAGAGCAAACTCTTTAGAATCTAAAAAGAATTTGTACATATCGATAACAATTATTTTTAAACTTAATTTTACCAATTGTTCTCTCTAGTAAGAGTAAGTAAGCTATCGTCATTTTAGAACAAATCAACTGACAATTTTTGGTACGTTAACTCCCATTAAATTAGTTATAATTAGACGGGAAATCGAAGATTCTCCTTCCGCCAGCTAGCATCGCGGTATCACTTGTTGCATGAATAATGTCTGCCAATAATAATGCCGTTAACAAGTAGACACAAACATACAAATAAGTATTGTTTGCTTTGACAAATACAACTTGCCTCCAGGAACCCATAATAATATTATTTATGGCCCTCGGGAGGGCCACCAGGAAACGAGATTTTCCCTTCTGTCTGAGCGGAAACGGCATTGCTCGGTTCTCTCTCGTCTAACGATGGAGCTTACATAAAATTGATAGATTTTTCATTATTTCATATTTTATATTATGGAGAGAGAGACAAAAATATAGATAATGCTCAGGTAGCGTATAGTATAGTATTGCATTGGGAGAGATGTTTGAGGTACAAAAAGACACTTACATATTTTTGTTTAGCTGTTGTTCTTCTGCTGCTTGTTAGCTACGTTTTGAGTTTAGTGTGTCCTTCTATCTCTTCTTTTTTCTTACATTATACCCTCAAGTGTTTGCTAGTTGTATGTTGTTTTTAATACATATTTGATGATCTGTCAGAGTCGGGCATATTAGTTTTCTGTTTGTGCCAGTGGTAAAATAAAAATTTGAAAAGTAAAAAATCTGAAAGTAAATCCCTAAAATAAAATATCCATCTTGGAAAAATTTTGCCCCTTCAGCAAGAGCATCAAACAATTCGTTCATCGTTAAATTAATATTCTTACTTGTGTTTTTTCTTTGTATGTCATTTTGTTGTTCTCTATGTAGACTTTTGTAAAATGTTTGTGTGTTGATTTGCGTTCTTATTGTTTTTCCTGTTCGCATGTCTTGCATGTAAAGCTTACTGTTTACTTTTTTTCTACATCGGCTTCAGCTTTTAGCATGTCTGTTTTAACGTACATATGTACATAAGTACATATGTATGTTTTGGTTGAAAGCGATTTGTTTCGTTTTTACAAAATGCAACAACTCTGACAGAACAAATTGAAATTTATGAATATCCTCATTTTTCGAAGAGCTGCCAAGGAAGGAAAACGATGCATATCCGAGAACTAATAAGGAGCTGTTATTATTAAGAGCTTTTTACTGTCGTTCCTTGAATGCCCCCAGATTGTTGTTCATAAGTTTTTCCTGCAATGAAATTACCCAACTTCACATAAACTTTTTACCTTTTCGTTAAGTTTTCAGCATTGTTGTGCGGCCCCTAAAAGAAAAGGAAAGGATATCATCATCAACTCACTCCCCACAAATTTGTAAATTTTAGAACAAAGTAAAAAGTTATCTACTTCAAACTAAATGAATTTTGTGTGTGTCTGTATTGTAAGCATTTGAATGAGCCGCAAATAGCCAAGGGAAATGTTAATGGGTCAAGACCTTTAAATGGGCGATTTGAGAATATTTATATTTATAGTATCGTTTAAGAGTCTTAAGGAATTGATTTGTCATACCTTTTTCATATACCAAATGGCTTTCTCTTATAAAATACCCAATGGAATTCATCGCAGCATATATAATAACATAATTGTTCTCATTCTGTTACTATAATTGCTGGAAAATTTGTTTGTTTTCCACAAAAAACAATGCGTTGTT
Source organism: Drosophila subobscura (assembly GCF_008121235.1). NCBI lineage: Eukaryota > Metazoa > Arthropoda > Insecta > Diptera > Drosophilidae > Drosophila > Drosophila subobscura. The sequence goes on along the minus strand of NC_048534.1, from coordinate 25,890,583 downwards.
CACTGCAGCACAAAAGAGAACGATAGGTCTTGCAAAAAGTCAGCTTATCTTCCTCCCACTAACCACCTTAAACACCTCAGCGCGGCAGAGGGAGAGTGAGCGAGAGTAAGTATTAGTGGGTAGGGTGCGTATCGAAAATATATAGCTAAGTTTTCCTAGCTGTTGTATACAAAAAAATATATATACAAAAAATTTAGATAAAATTTGTGCGTGCTTTCACGGGATATCAAAATATCTTTGGAATTTAAAAACTATCTCGAAAATGTGCGTGAAAAAGTGTTGAATTTGAATTTTGAATTTGTCTGTAGTGCTGTATAGTTTTGTTACGCACGTTATCGGAAGATTAGCAGCACAGGCAGTGAGAGGATAGTGCAGTGCAGAGGATAGAAGAAAACCAGCCGTGATGGAGAGAGCAGGCAGAGCTGAACACCAAAAGTTACATTACAAAATCGTCAAAAGTTGACGAATACGTTTTGCGCCTATGCAAACACGCACACACAAACACACGCGACCACACACAAAGCGACAGAGTGAGCGAAAGAGAGTCGAACACAATGTGATGAGCAGCAGAAGAAGAGAAGAAGACCATGTGGAAGTAGGGTGAAGGAAGCGGAGCCACTTAAGATGCTTAGCGACATGGCAAGCAAAAATAATGACGCTAATAAAAACTAACTAAACACAACAGACAGGTATGAGGGGTAGCGACGTGGAAATAAGGCTCTTAAAACTTTTTGCTTTGGTTGAAATGCCTGGTCGCTTTTGTGTTTTAAGGAATTTAAGAATCTATGAAAAGTAATAACCTGCACAAATCAACAGAAAATGTATCACTTAAACACAGTACTATTTATAATACCCTGCACCCACTTGTGCTCTGAAATCATCATGCACTCATGCCAGGGTATAATAAAGCAAACGCATACACTCATCGGAATAAGCGAGAGCAGAGCACCACGCGAGAGTGGGAAAATAGAAGATTGTGAAACGTTGTTGTGTAGCGTGGGGGTGAGAAGAATAGAGACTGCGATTGGTATTAGCGGGGTATGGGGGTGGGAATTTTAAGATGGTACGCTCTCTGAATGACAACGAAAATGATGCGCGATAAATGTTTGTTGCTATCTATTTTGCTTTTGTTTTATTGTTTCGCTCCCGCAATGATGATGATGATGAAGACGATGTATTTGCTAATGACGTTTCCGAGCCAAGAGAAACTGTCAAAGTCTTTGCTAAAGGATTAGTTGAGGAGCTGTTGCTGTTATTGCCGCCTGACGCTACCTTCCTTCTTTCCATTTGCTTGTCTTTGTCTTGCATCTGCCTTCAAGTTAGTTCTCCCTTCTCTACCCATTTCTTTCCTCGTGCTCTTATTTCAGTCGTAATTAAAATTGCAGCCGACGGAAGGAGTTGTACGAACTCTTCTCTCTTTCCCTCTGTAACAGCTACCGCACAGCTACCATACCTCGCACAGCGTACCCCTGTTGATTGCTTTGGCTGCATTCTCTTGTTGTTATTTATTTATGGCCGAAAATAGTTCGTTCTCTTGATTTTGAATACCCTTTGCCATAGAGAGAATATTTTGGATGCATGCAGAAGAAAGGTGCTCAAAATGATAGTTTAGTAAATTGAACCTTTTTAAATTGTATTAATTACTATACCATATACTATACCATACTATACTTACTAATGGTTTAAATTATTTTTGACTAAAAGGGACACTAAATCCTCTACTCTGTAGATACTGTACCAAAAATATCTTCCTGTTGATAGTTTACCAGAAAAACAAGGTCTCTACCATTCGACACATTTCAAACTGCATCAGCCCTGACTTTTTTCGATTTATTTTTAATTTTAATTGATTAGAAACGTGAGTTTTGTTTTGCCTTCAATTGGAATTTGGCCAGAACATTTTTAGAATCATTGAGTTTCTTGTTGATTTACCTTATCTCATCCCTCTGTTGTTTCGTTTTCTCGTTCCTTTTCCCCACTACATTTTAGCAAATGACTTTTTTGGCAAGAGCTTAAATTTTTTTTTTGTATCAACTATTTTTAATCCAAACTGTAGGCGGCTGTGAAAAGGGAAAATTGAGATATAGAGATACAATGAACGTATGAATCAAATGGAATTAGCCTTCTTTCCCTGTTCCTGTCGCATGTCATTTATGTTAAGTTTCAAAGTTCTCACTTGGGTATAAAGTTTTTATTTTGTATACTGGAAAATGGAGACGATAACATTTTTTTGCTTGGCACCTGATTTCTTTACTTTGAAAATGCTTTCACCCTGTGGACTAAAATGGAACAAGTCAGTCTTCTTTTTATTTTTTGGATATATGTATGTATGTACATTTTTTTCTGTCCACGCTTTCCCGTGACATCTTTCGCTCCAAATCGAAAACAAAAATTTAAAAATTTAACAAATGTTGCCCATCGCAGCAGTCCTTGTGATTGCCTTCTTGGGCGCCTTACAAATATTTGTAGTTCAGTCCCAGATCAGATTGTGTAGCGTATAAATTCCTATATTTTAATCAAAATTTTTTTTATTCCGTTCTAATTGGCTAAATTTCTATTGTGTTAAGTTTTCGGCAGTACCGAGTCATTTTCTATTTTATTATAAAAAGAAAAGTGCAACTTAAAATAAAAATAAAAATATTCATACGTGAAAATAAAGTACAATAGACAATAGACAAGAATACAAGTATTGAAATTCATTCGAAAGAAGCATCCAAATGTCAGCAGAAAGTAAAATAGGTGAGTTGCTAGATCAGAATAGATATTTGTAGTTTGTTGATGGTTTGGGAGGGGGACATAACAAATTATCGTAAGCTCTCGTAAGTTCTCTCAACAGTTATTGAAATGTCTGAATTGAGTTCGGTCCGCTGAAAGCTATTTGCTGCCCTTAGAAAAAGTCTTTAAAAAGTTGTATTAGCCATAAATTAAACTTCCAAAACTTTGTATTATTAAACAATTTCATATGGTATTATCGATTAGCCATAAATTAAGCTTCCAAAACTTTGTATTATTAAACTATTCTATATGGGGCTATTGATCGCTTCAATTGATGAAAAAACTCGCTGAATGCACTCCCTCCTTACACATCGTTTTCCCCCTGCCATGTTTTCATCGCTCTTCCAAAACACGACTTACCTATTGGACCTTATCTACGTCGTGTCAATAAGGGGCGGTGCAACAAGAACAAACAGCAACAGCAGTGGAGGAAGAGCAAGAAATGCTGCTGCTACGTTCGGTGTCTGGATCCGGGGCCCTTTACCCGCAGGTGTTGTAATCCTGGACCTGAGCCAAAGCTGCTTTCTCTCTCAAGTGCTAACTAATTTCGTTGTTGTCCATGGTCCTTGGTGTTTGTCCTCTCACAATCCTCGTGCTTAGCCTTATTCCCAGCCTCTTCCTCGATGCTCTCGTCATCGTCCTCGTCCTCATCGTCATCGTCTTCTTGCAGTTTCGTTTTTGGTGTCAGCAACATTTCTTCAATTGGTTTCGTTTGCCTGCCTCTGCCCCTTGCCCTGAACTGACATGATGTTGTTGTTCTTTTGGCTCCATCGTGTGTCCCTCATAGAATTTAATACGGTGTTTTTTTTTTGTGCTACTTCGTAGTGCAGTCTTTTTGGCAGTCTTCTGTGGCGCACTGTGGCCTCCTTGGCCAGGCCAAGTCTCATCCGTTGATTTGTTCTGCTTTTTATGCACTTTTCCTTTTCCCCCCGTTCTTGTACAAGGCTCGCCTTTTTCACAACTGCACTCCTCCTTCATTCTAACCCAACGCACTATGGTCCCAATAACCACTTTTGTTGGAAAAAATGAATTTTTTTTATTTAGTCATTAGTTAAGAATAGCAAGAAGAAGGTGTTTTGAAAAAAATGGGCGTGGCAGCTCCTTGTTTTAATGGAAAATCGGTTTTTAATTTTTTCTCAGGATGTTAAAGAAAAGATGGGAATATGTTAGACAAGATAAGTGGGTTTTTTTATAAGCAATTTCTTTAGGAGTTAGCCTTATAAAACAATATTATACACGATATCAAACTCTAGCCCTCCAAAATAGCTAGTGACTAGTACTGTGGCTTAAATGCAATGCAAAATGGCACCCTAATTTACAATTTTCTGCTTCATAGAGTTCCAAACGGCGAAAAAACATTGAAATTTCTCATTTGAGGTTATGATTTATAAATGCAAATTGTAAGAGTTGTGGTCAAATGTGGCACTCTTTATACCCGGTACTCGAAGAGTAAATAGGGTATATCGCATTTGTGGGGAATAAGGTACATATGTTTGTAACGCACAGAAGGAAACGTTTCCGACCCCATATAGTATATATATTCTTGATCAGCGTCAATTGCCGAGTCGGTTAAGCCATGTCTGTCTGTCCGTCCTGATGAGCGCCTAGTACACAGAGACCATAAGAGATAGGGCAACCAGTTTTGCATCCAGACTTCTGTATGCTCACACTGTTACAAGTGTATTACAAAAATGAGCCCCGCCCCCACAAAAGAGCGAAAATCCTCCACAGCCACAATTTTGAAGATAACAGAAAACTAAAAACGTCATTCCGTAGGGAATGAACATATCTATCAGATCACCGAATTGGGATCCGATTGGATCATTATTATAGCCAGAATGAAGAAATTAATTTTCAGTGGCTGAACCCACATCGTCCCGCAGCTTTTTTTTTGTTTTTTGCATTCTCTCATTCACACTCTGCTTCTGTAGTGTGCGGCCTCTGCCTCTGTGGTGCCTCTGCGGGGCCTCTGCAGTGTATCGAGCTTAAAGAGCGTGTTGGCGTGAGAAGTAATGTAGATGTAGATGACAGATGAAGAAAATATGTAAAATTTAAAAAATAACCGCTAAGGTACAGGTGTAGTACTGAGTACCGGGTGTAAAATTGTGACGCGTAAGAAGCGTTTCAAACGTCCCTTCTCGTCCCCTACTCGTTTTAATACAGAACGCCAAAGCAGCCTTTATGTTTTAACTTTTATAAATTAGGTCTTAGCCAACAAAAGCGGTCCCACCGACCATAGTGAAACGTTTCCAACAAACGCATGCATACCTATGCTCTCTTATACATGTATGTGTGTGATCTGGCTTCTGGTTCGTATTTTTATGGTCATGCTGTTGTAATTTTACCTAAGCTTGACCCAAAACTCATTTGGATCGTAACGAAAAGCTGTCTTTTGTCCCCCGATCGCATGTCCACGAACGGGAATCCTTGTCATTTCATTTCAATAGCTTCGCTCCTCTCTTCAATTGCTTCTCTCCTCCGTCTCAGCAGCTGTAATGCACCGCAAAGTCTTATACGCCTCTCCGCGTGCACCTTCTGGTACACTCTCAGGCCCAGCCACCTGTCTGTGCTCGCTCTCATCAAATGTTAACCTTGCCCGCGCACACGGACCCTCGTGTATGCCCGCCGGCATAAGCCTCGAGGCATATTTTAAGCAGTTTCTAATTACGAAGTTTTAAACTTTTTGTATGTAGATTTTGATTATGACTTGCTTAAGCTTCCTCCAGTACTTCAAATCCTCTACAAGCCTCTAAAGCCTAGCCCATAAACGTACAATAAACCAATAAAACCAGTTTTAGTTCTTTGTGTGCAGGATTAATATCTTAGGACACCAAATAAGTTTGCATTTACTCGTTTGACTGTATTTCAATTTAATAACTAATTTGCTACGAAATTAGTTTAATTAAATAAGGTGACGGATTATGGAAATTTCCTTTGGCCTCAATTTCAATTTTAGTTCCATAAATTTCGGTACGACATCCAATTAGACACTTATTCATGCAATTTGCCGAGAACTCATAAAAGACTGTCTTGTCCGTTGAAGTCACAGAAATGTTGATAGATCTCATGATAAAGAGAGAGCAGAGCATGTGTGGAAATGGCAGAACTAATCCAACTAAATGTTATGATGTCAAAATAAAACTAAAATAAATCTAGAAAACGAGCCAAACAAAAGTGTGAGGGTAAAAGCAGACAAAAAATAGGGTGAGGCTACGAGCAGACAACAGAAATAAATTGTTGAATGAAACGACAGCAAAATTGAGTAAATCCCTTCGTGGCTTTGCTTCGTTTCAAGCTGCTTTCCGACTGATTGCAGCCGCTGAAGCACAGCGCAGAGCAATTAACGTGAAAATTCGCCAAGGAAAAATCCGTTCTGTGGTTGGTAGTGTGTATGTCAGTGTGTTTGTGTGTGAGATGAGGGGAGGTGCTAACAACACAAATCTGTAAAAATTGAGACGGAAATAGTAGTTTTAGGGACTGACCATTTAGATACTCTTTAACGAATATGGATTTTGAAATTTTTGGAAATTTGTAATAGCTGAGAAATATATTTTACCTCATGCCCATATTTAAATTAAATATTCATAGTTTAAATGGAAATATAAAAAAATAAAATATAATTCATGTTGATTTCGCTATAAATGCAGTAAGAAAAGTTGTACTTCGACAAATTTTGAATCCAAATCCGATCTTTAAAATAAATCTAATAAATAAAATATATAGAAATAATATAGCATTTAAATAGGAAAATATTTAATTTCAAGGTGAAATATATTTATTGTAAATCTGAAATATTTTTAAAGAAAACATTTCATTTATTATTTTATTTATTTATTTTAATTATTATACTCGGTACTCGAAGAGTAAATAGGGTATATTGTATTTTTGCGAATAACGGCTGTATGTAACGCACAGAAGGAAACGTTTCCGACCCTATAAAGTATATACATATATTCTTGATCAGCATCAATAGCCGAGTCGATAAAGCCATGTCTGTCTGTCCGTCTTGCTTGTCGGCTAGTTCTCAGAGACTATAAAAGCTAGAACCACCAAATTTTGCATCCAGACTGCTGTATGCTCACACTGAAACCAGTGTATTTCAAAAATGAAGAAATTTATTTCCAGTGGCTAAACCCACCCCGTCCCGCAGCTTATATTTGTTTTTTGCACATTCTCTCATTCACACTCTGCGGCCGATGCCTCTGCCTCTGCCGTGAGTCTGCAGTGTGTGGGTCTAGGGAAGGGTGGCGAGCTAACGGAGCGTGTTGGCGTGAGAAGTGTTGTAGGTGTAGATGACACATGAAGAACAAATTTTAAATTTGACAAATTACCGCTAAGGTACAGATGTAGTACTGTGACGCGTAAGAAGCGTCTCACACGTCCCTTCCCGTTTTAAATCTATATTTATAATATTGTCACCCTGGGAGAACTTCTATTCTATTCGAATTTTTAAATGTATGTACATACATATGTATGTATGTGTAAATATCGAGAATTAAGTGATTTGTCTCTATTCGGTGTCACTATTATTTCTTTGTGCGAATTAAGGAAACGAATTTAATAATTCCAAGCCGTTCTGTGCCTCGAGTCCATTGCAAACTTGAAGCAAAAACGTAAACACTGGCTTCAAGGGTATACAAAGAGCTAAAAAGAAATCTGATAGAATGAAGTGAGCGAAGGAAGGTAGAGAAGGCGAACGAAAAAGTATATCCCCAGCCAACTGAAGTGATTTTCGCACTAATTAACTGCACTTAGTTGACACATACCAATCTATTCACACCAACACGCGGAGCAAGCATAACAGACACATACCTCCTGAGAGAGAGAGAGAGAGAGAGAGAGAGAGAGAGCAAGACATAATCAGAGCCAGGGCAGCATTTTAATTGGTTTCCAGTGCTGCTTGCTGCTTGCCAATATAAAGTCCCACATGTGCAATTGGAATTTTCTACAGAAATTATTAGAGAAAGTAAATTAAATGTACGTACAGACATTCACATGTTTGTGACGTGGCGTATGGGCGTGTTTCGTTACCCTCCATTTTCTATAGTTACATACATACATACGTAGGATTGCTGCCAACTTATTCAATGCATTGGAGGTGGGTGTGCCGTGCCCCTCTCTTAGTCCCTTTTTAATTCCTAGTTTTCATTCCTTTGGCTACCCGTCTCCCCCATCCATATTGTTGTTGCACATCAAAGTGAGTGCTCGCTTGATTTAGTCTGCATTTTTCCGCGCAGTACATTTTCATGCGAGTATTATGGAAAATTCTCAAGCTGCTAATGAGTGTTGGAGGGAGTGCAGCGAATATGTATAGAAGATATTAATGCAATGATGGGTACTTTTTTTAAGAGCAGCGTAGATCGTTTTAACTTTATTGGAAACGATATTTGCGCGTCGCCAAAGATTGTGTTTGCATAAATCAGAATTTTTGACTTGAGATTTGGATAAAGGATTAATTGGAAAATTTTAAGAATTGCCAGATTATACAAAATTCTTTGTTAATGTGAGCTAACTAAATGATTAGATAAATAAATAAATGTAAATATAATATTTTAATCTCCACAATGCGATGATTTAAAGCTTGAAAAAAGATGCTCATTGATTGGAGATATTATTTAAAAGTAAGTTTCAAAAGGCAGCTTCAGTACTAATAATTCTCCTAATATCCAGGTCGTTTTTGCGTGATGTAGCTAAAAGTCTTATATGTTCTCTATTATGTCGTTCCCGAGAGGTATTGCTGGAGTTAGCTTTCATTTGATCATCATTTAAAATCTCTCATTAAAAGATCTAGACTCTCTCTTGGGTGTGTGTGTTGAATAGTTTCACTCTTGCATAGTTGATAATAAGTTCTTATTCCCTCTACAGTTTGGTAGATCCCCGTCTTCCGCATAATCCCCTTCCCGTATAAATATTCAAACATAACCAAATGAGTTTTTCTTACGCCATTTCATTACGCCATTCGTAAGCTCGTTCTTATGCCTATAAGGTAATCTTTAATTTATATAATATTTATTTATAACTTATTGAGTGGACAGGGAATAACCTCCGGCTTGAGGGGCCATTGGTCAGGACGTTTTTATATACTTTGTTGATTAAGCTAAAATAGCACACACACTCTGAAACAGAGAGAGGGATCAGCCAGGCAGCAAGTGGAAAAGTTACGGGGCAAGTACCTAGAGCTACTTCCACTGCCATGGAAAAAGGCAAAAAAAAACGAGAAGGGACGTGTGAGACGCTTCTTACGCGTCACAACTCTTATACCCGGCACTCAGTACTACATCTGCAACTTAGCGGTTGTTTGTCAAATTTTACATTTTTTCTTCATCAACACCAACACGCTCCATTAGCTCGCCCCCCCTCCTTAAACCCACACACAGCCGACTCGCGGCAGAGGCAGAGGCCGCGCGAAGCAGAGTGTGAATGAGAGAATGTGAAAAAAGCAACAAAAGCTGCGGGACAGGGTGGGTTTAGCCACTGCAAATAAATTTCTTCATTGTGGCTATAATAATGATCCAATCCAATCCCAATTTGGTGATTTGGTGATTTAGTTTTCTTTTATCTTCAAAATTGTAGATTTGGGAGGTTTTCGCCCTTTTGCGGGGGCGGAAGGGGGCGTGGCTCATTTTTGAAATACACTTGTAACAGTGTGAGCATACAGAAGTCTGGATGCAAAATTTGGTGGCTCTAGCTTTTATGGTCTCTGAGATCCAGGCGCTCAACAAGACGGACGGACAGACGGACAGACTCGGCTATTGATGCTGATCAAGAATATATATACTTTATGAGGTCGCAAACGTTTCCTTCTGTGCGTTACATACAACCGTTATTCGCACAAATACAATATACCCTATTTACTCTTCGAGTACCGGGTATAAAAAAATAAATAATAAGACGTCCAAAAAAAAATGAAGCAAAAAAGCAAACGGAGAATACGGAAATGCCAGGAACGTGAATTACATTAAAGCAGTATTTTCATAGACGCCGCTGGGAGAGGGAGAGTGCTATAGAGGGGGAGGAATTCCCCCCCAATGAAAATTGTCGGCAAATTAAACGCCCACTTAATCTCGGCTGGGTCAACTTGTGACACGAAACTCATTCGGTGCGGACTGCGCGCTCCTCTCAGCAATGCTGAATGGACGAATAATATTGTAAAGTCAGGAGAGGTAAAGGAAATGGTTTTTGTGCAAGTTCAGGGACACTGCAGGCCCAGAGACGACAGTGTCAAGATCAAGTCCATCTTCCACTACTCTCGCCCAGCTTCCTTGAGTTTCAATTAATTTCATTGTAAAAACGAAGCGAAAACACGGCAAGAGGTAGGAGCTAAAGAAAAACAGTTTTTGATTTCAAAAAGTTGTCTTCGCGACATTTGTACGTCTCGCCAGTAGAGAGAGAGGCCACCTCTCCAGGACCCAGCCATTCCCGAGGAGCACCCAGCTTTTCCTTGGAATGTTTTTATATTCTCCCATTTTTTTTGCGCCCGTCGTGTGCAGGAAATGCGTACTTCCTGTTTTGTTGTCATTCCCTTTGGCTTTGGCATATTTGCGTGCTCCAGCCTCGAAATATCGTCTCATCCCCACATCCCATTCCCACCCTGATTTTCCCCTTTGCTTGTGAATGAATGCACTTTGGATGTTCCTGGTTCTGATTCGGATTCTCCTTCTTTTGCGTCTGCTATCGCTTCTTCATCTTTATCGTTGGGGGTCAACCCCATAAAGTTGTCCTTCATACTGGCGCATAATTGTACATGTTGTTGTTGCTGCTGCCGTTTCTGATACCCTTTATGAAATATGTAAGAGCAAAAAAATTATATTGTTGGTATACATTTTTCAATCTAGCGAACAACAATGCATAAATAATAATTCATGTAAGATTTCTGCTCCATTTCTTTTCTTCAAAATTTTTATTTATTATTAATATATGTATTATTACTTGTGTGTATTTTTGATAATGTATGGACACTACAGGTATATTTCCACGCCTACCGCACATTGTGCATATTTTGTTTTTGGCCTTCTCGGTCCCTTGCCTATATTCTCTGATCAGCTTCCGAGTCGATAGAGCCATGTCTGTCTGTCCGTCTTGTTTGTCGGTTAGTTCTCAGAGGCTATAGGAGCTAGAGCCACCAAATTTTGCATCCAGTGCTGTATGCTCCAGAGCTGTATGCTCACACTGAAACCAGTGTATTTAAAAATGAGCACCGCACCCGCAAATGGGCGAAAATCTCCCACAGCCAGAATTTGGAAGATAAAAGAAAACTAAAAACGCCATTCCGTAGGGAATCTCCATATCTATCAGATGACCAGGATCTGATTGGATCATTATTATAGCCAGAATGAAGAAAAGAGTACCGGGTATAAAAGTTGTGACGCGTAAGAAGCGTCTCACATGTCCGTTCTCGTTTTTATTTATTTTCTTTTGCACTCTCACTGAACTTTTTGTTTTTCCACCAGCCGCTGGAATAGACTAGAGAATAGACTTGTAGCTACCAGCGAGCCACAGGGTATCCTGTGGTATCCTTATGGCGGAGCTTCCCCACGTGCTTTACTTGGGCTGCATGCTGGCGTATAAAGTCTGTCATCATTGCACTGCCCGTTCCTTTTGGTTTTGTTATCTGTTTGCTGTGTGTGTGGGGTTGCCTTATTCCTCAAGCTCTCGTACTGTGCACTGCCCTTCTCTGCCACCATGTTGTTTCATTCGCTTTTAGAGCATCTCCTATCCCCGGTATGTGTGTGCGTATATATTTTTTAAAAGGCCCTTTTCTGTGTAGTCATTTTTCTTGAAGCAGCCGCATCAGCCAGAGCTCATTGGTATGGGACGTAGGAAAAGGTCTCATGCAATTCACTTCCTTTTTGTGGCATTGTAAATGGTCACCCAGACATCAGTGCTAACGGAGTTAGTTTTTCTTGCCAGCAGGCTGGATCTGTTGGCCTTCTGGAATCTCATGATTAAAGAAGGCCACCGAAATTGAGACACTGCAAATACTTTTTATCGAATTGAATAAGCGTTGAAAGGAGTGTGGGGTGGACTGGAGTGTTTTGCCTTCAAGTAATTAAAAGTCAGTGATGATTGATAAGAAAAGAGAGGGCTTCTATAGGTGAACATTTTCAATAAAATCGGGGTCACCCTCAAGAGGAAAACAAGTTCCCGAATATGGCTGTTAGACTCTAGGGTCTTTTGGGTTATTCTTGCACTTTTAAAGTACCCAAACTGAATCACCAAATAAAGAGAAGAGCGACCCATTCAATTGATTAACATTTCTCCCACAATCGTTTACCCAGGGGCGCCAAAATGAATAACCAAATAAAGAGAACGGCATCCCATTAAATTGATTAACATTTGTGCTACGATTGTTTACCCATGGGCGCCTCACGTCTGTCATTTCTCATGTATTTTGGGCGACAACTTTTCATCATTAAATCAACATAATCAAGGTGTGGCGGGGGTGAAGACTGTTCTTGCCATGGGTCACTTTTTGACAAAAGTTCGTTCTACTGTCCATTCAAGTTGTTGTCTCATGTCTAGGGCCATGTGGGAAAAGTCTCGATGTTGTGCATATGCATCGATGCATATGAGAATGCTCTGGCTCTACCCCCACCTAACCACTTCATTGAGAAGCTGAAAGAGAAGACACATCATACAGACAACGACACATTTTGAACACACTACAAAACAACAGCAACAACAGAAGCAAAATGACAAAGGAGCAAAAGAGGAAGAACAACAGCAACATCTGCATCAATAATGCGTAGAATTGGGGGAATTGTATCGATGTTGCAACTTTTTGATACCTTAATTTGCTTGAGTTTACATGATAGACTTTTTCGTTGGTGAATAATTAAAAAGATTAATTTTATATTAATATCCCAGTTCTATATTTTTTACGAACCAACGTTAAGCCGTAAATCAATGGCAAATTATCTTTTCCAAGCAACTATGTAAACGAGTCAAGTATACACGCATCCAATATACCCTAACTTTCCTTTAGTACCCTTTAAACTAAGAAGCGAATCCCTGCGACCACAAAACTAAAGTTCTTCGCGTCAACTTAATGGAGTTCGGCAAAAGGCCACACTAAAAAGAAGAAAAAGACAAGAGAAGTGAGGAGAAGACTGCAGCAGCAATAGTAGGTAGCCAGACAAGCAGAGGGACAGAAACGAGAGAGAGCGAACGAACGAACTGAGGCTTTTACCGCAAGGTTTTCAAGTGTTTTGTTCTTGTTTCTTGCAGGGATTTTGCCCATACGCAGCTTTTGTGCCTTTCGGGGTGGGGCGGGGGCCCGGGTACTACTACTGCTTCGGGGCTTACCGCATGTGCACTTTGTAATCTGTCGGCGTTATTGCATTGCGTGGTCGGTCGGTTGGTTGGGGTCCGCTCGTCCGTCGTTGTGTTGGGGGTAGGTGGCAGGTAGCGGGATGTCACCTACAGTGGGGAGCAATGATGAGTACATGTTCACATTAACTGACTTTCGTCGCCCATAACTTCTAAACGCATAATGCAAACGTAACCAATTTTTTTGTAGATATCAATCACTTTATCCTTAACAAATAGGCAACACCAGAAAAATACAAATGTGAAGCTTTTAAATAGCGAAAAATAAAAAACTAAAAAAAGTCGCATGTACTCATTTATGCACTTTTCGTTGTTTTCACTTATTTAATATTTCAAAATTTTCTAATCAACAATATGCCTGCAGATTTGATGTTAAATATTTTTTTGGTTATATTCTAGTAATACTAACATCAAATTAAGACATTTCTCATAATAATCGAAGCATATTTCATGAATTTATTAAATAGTGCCTATGTTGTACCTGAGACAGAAGAGACAATGTCTAGAACATTTAAATATTATTGTGTAGCTTACTGAAAATGGCTATACGACAGCTAATACTGCTGAAAAACATGGCATTAGTCAATCGGTGGTGATCAGAGTGGAAAAGACGCGAAACTTTGTCCCGAAACAGCAAAGCCAAGGTCGCCCTAAGGCGCTAGCAGACCCAAAAGCCACACTAATAATGTCGCAAATTAGTAACAAGGACTTTCTAAGGCCCAAAGAGGTTCTTTTCGCATAAAACTATCAATTTTGGTCTAGATAGCCAAGTATGGCCATCGTACCAACACCTGAAACATCCTTACACCATTTTACATCTACCGGCATGTATCATGGTTTGCTTGATATGATGTCCTTAAAGCCTTTTTTCGGACTTACGCTAACACTACTGCCACCCATATGATTATTTGGACTCATCAGACCTGATAACACGTTCTCAATCATCCGTGGTCAAATTTGTATGCTAGTTTGAAATTTTCGGGTTTGCTTTACCATTATTTACCTACCACGTGAAACATGCCGGTAGATGTAAAATGGTGCAAAAATGTTTCAGGTGGTGGTACGATGGCCATACTTGGCTAACTAGACCAAAATTGATAGTATTATATGAAAAGAGCATCCTTTGGACTTAGAAAGTCCTTGTTCCCAATTTGCCACATTATAAGTGTGGCTTTTGGGCCTGCTAGCGCCTTAGACCAACCTTGGCTCTGCTGTTTCAGGTCAAAATTTCGCGTCTCTTCCACTCTGATCACCACCGATTGACTAATGCCATGTTTTTCAGCAGTATTAGCTGTCTTATAGCCATTTTTAGTGAGCTACACAATAATATTTACATTTTCTAGATTTTGTTTCTTCAGCCTCAGGTACAACATAGGCACTATTTAATAAATTCATGAAATATGCTTCGATTATTATGAGAAATGTCTTAATTTGATGTTAGTATTACTAGAATATAACCAAAAAAATATTTAACATCAAATCTGCAGGCATATTGTTGATTAGAAAATTTTGAAATATTAAAAAAGTGAAAACAACGAAAAGTGCATAAATGAGTACATGCGACTTTTTTTAGTTTTTTATTTTTCGCTATTTAAAAGCTTCACATTTGTATTTTTCTGGTGTTGCCTATTTGTTAAGGATAAAGTGATTGATATCTACAAAAAAATTGACTACGTTTGCATTATACGTTTAGAAGTTATGGGCGACGAAAGTCAGTTAATGTGAACATGTACTCATCATTGCTCCCCACTGTACGTAGACTTTTGAGTGCATTTCGCTGCGGTCGCTCTCTCTCCCTTTCTCTGTGTGTGCCCTTTACAGTTTTGTTCTAGAGGTTTATTGGCGACTCACATGGAATGGCAGGGGGGGGGGGTTGGGATGTATGTGTGTGTACAATTTTATTGCTTGGGGCGAATTTTACGAGTGTCTGAATTTCATTTAATTCATTTTCAATTTCTTTTTTCTTTACAGGTAAGTCAGAGACATTTGCGGTTTGCGGATTTTTTAACAACAAATTAAAAATGGGATGATTTACTACTCGTACAGCTTTGCTAAATGCAATTTGAATAGCTTTAATGAACTAGATTTAAGTTAGAAATTAAATCAGCTGACTATACATGAAGTTCTTGGAGTACCAGTGGAGAGTGGTAAGAACTTTCAGGATTTGTTTTGAAACTGGCTCAAATATGACTTACATGACTTTAATCTTGAGTGTAAAAAAATGGTAGGACATGTAGGTAGGATATCTGATATTTTTGAGGAATTTTTCAGTCTGTTAAGTTCAAATTTTAATTTTATTTGCATCGACCTTTTATTTGGAGGGGTATTTTTGCATCATTTGTGTTTCCTTTAATATTACCTTTAGCTCCATTTGCCATAGGCCTTTGCGTCTAAAGAGTATTTGTAGCACTAATCTCCCGTATCTGGAATTACATACAATGTATCCGTGCATTCGTTAACCTTTGCTTGTTTCTCTTTGTTATCAATAAAGAAAATATCCCCCCCCCCCTCCCCCAACCCTTCAATTTTGCACGAAATTTGGATTAACTCTTGAAATTAATCTTAATTAAGATGAAATATCTCCCCACCGTGCCACAAAATCAGCTTTTATATGAAAACAGACCGCAGAAACCACATAGGGAATTTCCACGCTATTTCTCATCAGATCTGCTCTGTCGCTGTCTACCTCCGTCCATCCATACCTGCCTTCCTCCTGCCTCCCATCCTCCCATCCTTACTTCCTTTCGGCTCTCACCCTAACAAGAGCCTCATAATCGCATCAGGAATTTTTTTGCTAAAAATAAAAACAACAAAATTTTCGCAACTTTTGGCGCGAATTCAGTCACCGCAGAAACGGGCTGGGTAGTTATGATGCTTGTGAACAGGTCTTCCACTCGTTACACACTAACAAAAATATTATCTGATAAACTTGATGTCTACCGGATGAAATATTTCCTCAAAGGAACAGCTGTCTCTGTATCTTTTTCAGTGTAATCCTTCATACGTTCCATCTATGGGTTGGGTTGGTGGATGGAATATACAAACAAGCTAAAGTTTACAAAACAAAAATTTAGTTAAAATGCATGTAGACTGGGCAGCGTTTGGGGGTCTTGGTTGAAGCTTTGGGTTAGAGGTTGGTTGAGGTTAAAGCTGGGCCGGTCGGTCGCAAAAGTTTTTACATCATGATGCTCAGATGATATGGGACGGACAGAGGGCCCCCACATGATTACCTCTGCTCCCCCTGCTTTTGCACACTTTAGTTGCGTATTTATTGTCGTCTAGGAGAGGACCACGCTCCCGCATTCAGAGGTTACCCTCTCATGTTTCTGTTCTCATTTCCTCTTACACTTTGGTTTCGACGTGACCGTTTTCGGTGTACCCTAACAGCACGTATGTACATATGTACATTGTACATATATACATACATATTTATATGCATTTAAAAAATAAAGCGAAGATATACAGAAAAGAGATGTAGCTTTTCGATTGTTAAGCGCTGAAAAATTGACTTAGACAAATTCTTTTTTTTTGATTAATTGAATTTTTTTATACCCGGTACTCGAAGAGGAAATAGGGCATATTGTATTTATACACAAAGTGGATGTGTGTAACGCACAGAAGGAAACGTTTCCGACCCCATAAAGTATAAATATTCTTGGTCAGCATCAATAGCCGAGTCTATATCTGTCTGTCTGTCTGTCTTTTGTCGGCTAGTTCTCAGACACCCTACAAGTTTTGACGAGTAAGAAGCGTCTCCAGGTCCCTCCTCTTTTTGTTTTTACATATATTTATTACTTTTATTTTGTTCAGAGTCTAACTTTTCTTGTTCTTAATGATTAAGTTAATTTATTTCTGTACGTTCGATTTTGTCTTTTGAGTTTAACAGCCGTTTATAGCAGCGAACAGTCTTAGTAACTGAAATATCTTAAATATATAGAAATGTTTAATAAAAAATTACAAATTATTTCTGTACATTTGTAAGGGTATTTATTAGTCATTTTACAGCATCTTATCTTTTTACAAATTTTTTTTCCGTCGTATTTTTGTGGTTAACGTTGCCGGCAATTGTTCTTTGGCTAGCCACACGTTTCGTTGTCGACTTCTGTGGTTCTTGTTTTGTTGCAAGTTGCCCTCGTTGTTGTTATTGTGATTGTTGCTGTGGATGTATCAGTTTTACGTTCATCAGTTGGTTAGTTGGTGGCTATTTGTGGTGGATATAACTTAAAGGATGCTGTATTAAAAGCTAACGGTATGGATTGAAATCTAGCTTCATTTGAAGGAAATTGAATATCGGATTTAATATAATCCTAAGGGTGTGTGTAAAATTACAAATTATTTCTGTACATTTGTAAGGGTATTTATTAGTCATTTTACAGCATCTTATCTTTTTACAAATTTTTTTTCCGTCGTATTTTTGTGGTTAACGTTGCCGGCAATTGTTCTTTGGCTAGCCACACGTTTCGTTGTCGACTTCTGTGGTTCTTGTTTTGTTGCAAGTTGCCCTCGTTGTTGTTATTGTGATTGTTGCTGTGGATGTATCAGTTTTACGTTCATCAGTTGGTTAGTTGGTGGCTATTTGTGGTGGATATAACTTAAAGGATGCTGTATTAAAAGCTAACGGTATGGATTGAAATCTAGCTTCATTTGAAGGAAATTGAATATCGGATTTAATATAATCCTAAGGGTGTGTTATTTGGCTTAGAGTAACTACAAATTTAAAGTCTTACCACTATTCAAGCCTAGCCTTTAGTTTGATTTCGAGAAATACACCAGATTCTTTTTCCCTGCTAAAAGGAAGGAAATTTTCATTTCATAATTTTGTATATGTTTAAAATATCAAATAAGCTGCATACACATTTTTAAAAACTAAAAATTTATTCATTTACTTAATTTATTTCGATATCAATTTTGCTTACATTGTATTTGTTCATACGAAATGTTTTTGTTTTGGGTTTTTTTAGCACATCAGAACAATGTTTCCCCAACCGGTTCATGGCTACAGAATTTCCCCTTGACCGATAACGGGCCAGACGCAGGCGCGCTCTTTATTCGATTCTTAAGTTCTCTTAAATATGTTTGAAAACATCCCGCAAATTTGTTTTGAAATTTAAATATCAGAAAGAAGAACATTTTGAAGGAAAATACTAAGAGTAAGCAACAATTTTTGCGATCTTTAGTTTGAGAAGAGAGATACTTTTTTGTGTCTATAAGATTACAGCAGATTTCCTTTGATATCAGGACTCAATATATGTATGTACATATATTGTATGTACATATGTATAAATATTATAAAAAAAAAGATTTATTGATTGTAAATCTCAAAAGCTAATCCGAATTAAATAAACAAAGAACATAAAGAATTGAGCACCAAGTTTTCATTCAGTCACTCGCCATTCCTTGGGAATGCTACAATCTGTAAGGTGGAGTAATAGGCCTTCCTTCTAACAGGTTGCTATGATGGCAACATGTGGAAGACCTCAATCGCAGCTCAAAGCCGAAGCAAAACAACGAGAGAAAATTTCCCAAAGAACGTGAGAGCAGCGGAGAGATAGAAAATCCCTTGCACTTTTAGTACGTTACACTTTTGCCTCCTGTAAACGGAGAGCCATGTCCTGCCGTGACCAAAGAGAGTTCCGCTGTCCTGTGTGTGGGTGTGTGAAATTCAATTTCAACATTTTTCCGACTCGAAACGAAGCAGGCTGGCTTTTAGTATAATTCGTGCTTTCAAGCGGTGCGGATGTGCTGCCCATCCGCGTCATCGTCATATCGTCGGTATTGTCGTCGTCGTTTTCATCGTTATTCCTCGTTCGGTACCACAGTACCGTACCGTTATCTCACAGCACCTCTTGGGCGTGTGTGTGTGCGTGTTTTTGGTTGAAGAGGTTTTTGCCCACACAAGTAGGCAATACCTTTCGAAACATTCACGAAACAATCATCCATCGCCAACGAGCTGGCTCGTGGCTCACTTTATTGTTTCCTTAATTATTATTTGTTCTCCAGCCACGCTTTTAAGTGCAAAAAATAGTCCCGCCAAAGAAAATTCAATAAGTCGAAAGTGAATACAATAAAAAAAGCAAGAAAGAAAGGAAAATAGGGGTAGCCCCATCACCAGAAGTGTCCTCTGCCGTTCTCTGTGATTTGTGTTTGTGTTCAAGTAATGACAGGCAACAGCCCCATAATAACAGTCGTATTCAAAGGCTTTACCGACTGGCCTCAGTGTTCATTGTTGATTTTTGCCTTCAATTAAATATTCTACTGTGCCGAAATTGGGTTTCATTTCATAATTGAAATTGTTTTAAACAGAATACGGAAACCAAAAAGTAAGAAGAATATTATTTTAGCATAATCTTGTGTAAATTAAGTCGTGTGTTTTGAGGTGTGATTGATGATTGTGTGGCTGTTTGTGTTATACAAGAAAATTTTGTAAGATTAAGCTTTAACATGGTTAATAGGCTTCTTTATGGAAATTTGATTTTCTGCTCAAAATTTATTTTAATTGAATTTGTGCCAAGACCTCACTTGAATTAAATTAAATACTACTCGTGAATTGTCAATCCTCAACAAATGTGGTTTCCAAATATATGTTTGTCATATTCAATTGTGAGAGGCACTTCATCAAATTTCTAAGTTTTAATTAATTGTTAAGCATTACATTTAATGCTCATATTTCAATATTCTGTGTTTCCCACTGTAGATTAAAATATAATTTTAGTATTGTTGAAACGAGCAATTCATTAAAATGTATTAAATTATACAGAACGAAGCAAAAATTTAATATTCATTTTAATGAAATATGTGCGTGATGAATCTGTGATATTTTATTTGGTTATTTTTATTGAAAAATTACAAGTTCTGGAAAGATTATATCTACTGGAGGAAGCAGCTTGGAAATAATTAAGTTATTTGTGGGTTTAGACTGGCTAACAGGTTCAGGGCTGTTCTAATGACGAAGACAAGTGAATTTAAAAGGCTTTATGATGAGTAAATGTTTATAAATATTGTGTAAACCTTCTTCAAATAACTGTCAATCTCTGCAGCTATATATTTTATTCTACAATATACAATTGAATTCATCAAATATACTTAGTCTTCTGGGACTCGCAATTGGAAATCTTGGTTTATCGATACTGAAACTTTGACTTATTTAAATGTATTTTTAAAAGTATTTTTGTATTTCTTTATCCACAATATATATGTATATGTATGTACATACATATGTATGTACATGTGTATTTATCACTGTTTGACTTTAAAATACATTTTTTAAATAATAAATAATTAAATAATACTACTCGACAAAATCCAAATTTTGTTTCCGCTTCGAACCAAACTGACTTTTTCTGATAGACTTTAAAGTTTTTATATCCGGTACTCGAAGTGTAAATAGGGTATATTGTATTTGTGGGGAATAACGGTTGTATGTAACGCACAGAAGGAAACGTTTCCGACCCCATAAAGTATATATATTTTTGATCAGCATCAATAGACGAGTCGATAGAGCCATGTATGTCTGTCCGTCCGTCCGTCGGTCTGTCCGTCCATCTTGTTGAGCGCCTGGATCTCAGAGATCTCTCAGTTGTGACGCGTAAGAAGCTTCTCACACGTCCCTTCTCGTTTTTTAAGAAATATGGTTTTTTTTATAAAAAAAAAACCCCTTAACATTATTTAAAAAAAAGTTCTGCGATAGAAAACAAAAAAAATGATTATCAAACCATTTCTAAGCCCCATATATCTTCATAAAAAGTTGGTCTGGATCAAAGCGAAAATTTCGTGTCCAGTAGTGTTATTTGTGTGGTTTTTTACTCCTTTGTGTTATCCGTTTATAATTGTGTATGTACAATTTTTTCATTTAGTTTTATGCCACTTTATCCATTTAATAAAGCCACTTGGTGGCTTATGGCTGATTGCCACTGTAGTTTCTTTTCATTATACATGTATCGCTATGTGTATGTTTGTGTGTGTCAACGTGTTAAATGCAAAGGAGTTTTGTGTCCCAGTGGCAGGCGTTTTCTCTACGACACCCCCTCCTACCTAACGCCTTCCAGAAATCCTGCCTCTGCGCAACTTTGCTTTTCTTTTACTGTTAAGCTTTATCAATGGCCAACAACAAATACACATTGTTTTATTCTCAGCTTGTGTCTCTTACACTTCGAGTGCTTGCCACCTACTCATTCTTACTCTCGTCTAGCTTGCTCTCTTGCTCACACTGTCCCTTGTGTGTGTTTGCCTACCGGAAATGCAAAACTTCAACAACAGCAGCAGCTGTGTGACTGCCTTACTTCTCTTTTTAGATTCTCCCCACAACATCTTCCTTGCCTTTCGCCGCTTTTAATACCGCTCCTCCACCTCATTCTTGCTTCCTTCCTTCCTTACCCAGCCAGTCTCTCTTACTGTTCTCACACTCGCGTTGCTTTGAGGTGTTTGCGCGTCTGTTCTGGCATTGCAATTTCCATTTCCGTTATTTGGCTGTCGCTACGCTGCTGGTTCTTCGCTGCGCTGCTGATGCTGCTGCTGTCTTGACATTGCAATTATTGCTGCTTGCGCTGCTGCTTGGGCTCTTCGACTGCGAGCGCTCTTTGACTGCTTGGCCTGCTGCTCGTGTGGTTTTACTGATGTTTCCCCTGCTTTGCTCCAATTCTGCTGCTACTGCTATTCTGCTGCTTTGATACTAAATTTTCTACTGCTTGAGCAATGTTTTTTCCACTTCTGCTGATGTTTTGCCGTACTAGAAAATTCATAAAATTAGTGCCTAACAACACAACCCTTCGATACCATATTTTTTTGAGAAATTATAATGAATTGCTTTTCTTTTCATTTACTGCCATAATAAATGTTTAATATAATTTTGCTTTTGTACATATGTATGTACATATATCTGCCGTTTCCTCCTCATTCACATAACATTCCTGTATGCGCTCTCTCATTCATTTTAGCTGTCTCCATTTTCACTCTCTCAATGTTGGGGTGTTTGCTAAAGTGTTAGCGCATAGTTTCAAATACTCTTTGCAGTAGTAGTTTGGAGTAGTTTTTTGTAGCTGTTATGAATAACCCTTTTCAGGTGCATACTTAATTCCTCCTGAAGTTAAATAGAATACAAAGAATATTGGTACATAATATTCAGCATGTTCAGAATTCTGTATCAACAGCTATATGTTCCATTAAAACTTTTAATCAGCAAGGGTATGAGACGCTTCGGAAAACGCTTCTGGAAAATTCCCTTCTTGTTGCTATGTTGCCGCTGCTTCAGTCGCTGCCGTTGCTGCTACTGGCGCGCAGTCATTTTTAAGTGCCTCTCTGCCGCCATTTTGTGTGTTTGTGTAAATATTTAATTGATTTTTAATATGCGCAATGCATATTTGATAAGTGTTTTTATTTCTTCTGGGCAGCGCAAGCAGCCTGAAGGCTGCATGGTATCAGGCACCAGCTGAGGGCCAAAACTGCTAGGTGGATGGTGGGGCAGACTGGAGGGAATTTTTTTCCTTTTGATTGTGTTTTTATTCTCTTTTTGTGCATATTTCAAATGTGAAAATGATTTGGCAAAAACAATTTAATAGAAAGTTTTTTGCATAAATGTTAGCAGTATTTTCTTATTTCAATTGTTTAAAATTGCAGAAAATATGGCTTTTAGTTGGTGATTTTACCGAAGCTTTAAAAACAGGCTAATTTTATGTCGTCGGATTGAAAGAAAACGAGTAGGAACGTTTGTGAGACGCTTCCCAAGCGTCACAAGTTTTATACCCGTTACTCAGTCAGCAGATCTGTACCTTAGTGGTTTTTCGCGAATTGTACATTTTACATCTTAAATTTCTTCTACATCTGTCATCTAAGTAGTACATCACTTATCCCGCTAACACGCCACTTTAGCTCACCACCCTCCCCCAGTGACGAAAACTGCATGAGGCAGGGTGTGCGAGCGAGAAAGAATGATCAACAAAAAACAACCATACGTAAAGCTGCTGGAAGGAGTGGGTGGAAGCCACTACAAATCAATTTTTTCATTCTGGCTACAATAATGGCAATAATGGCTACAACATAATCCTAATTCGGTGATCTGATGGTCATTCCCTACGAAATAATATTTTATTTTTCTTATCTTCAAAATTGTAGATAGCCTTTGCTCTGACACCAATTTTATTTATCTATCTACCTATCTAATAAATAATTATTTATTTCTAAATTGGTCAAAATAAAAAATGTATATAAATTGCTATAAATATTGTAATAAGTTGCACTTTTATTTTGTTTTTTAGGGTTTCTCTTCACTGCGCCAAAAACGGTTCATTTAATGCGTGAATGGCTTTAAAGCAGGGCTCGGCACCCATTCAATTAACGAGACGTTTTTGCGTTTGTGTGTGAAGACGCACGCAAAACGGAACATTTCACTATATTGGTATTGGTACGAATCACTGTAGTACGCTTGTACGTGAGGGCAGCGCAGCAGCCGTGCAGCAGCAGCGCATTTTTCCGCACCCCAGGGATAGGGCCGTGCCGAGCCCAGCTTTAAAGCAAAAATGCCAAATAAGAAAAAACGAAGCATAAATTGTTAATTGCTAAATGAAAATGATGCACAAATATTTGACCGCAAATTTTCAATTGGCAATTTTTCTGGCCGCAAACCGGAAACGGAAAAACAGCAACAAAAGCAAACAAATCAACAGAAAGCGAAAAACGCGCACAAATGACATGCCACAGCGGTTGCCTAGATGAAATAAACGAGAGCGCGTTTTCTTTCGGCGGGGGTTTTCACGCGTCTTTTTGACAGTGACCTCGAGAAGTGCCCCCCCTCCCCCCCCTCCCTAAAGCAAAGCAAAGTGCATTAATTATTATAATAATAATTAATTGAAAAAACGTGCCGCAATGTCACTCTCTTTATCTCTTCCAGCTGCTTATTATCCACCCAAAAATTTATGTTTCTCGGTTTATTAAATTGCATTTTATCTTTAATTATATGGGTTTTGACCTGGGGCGGGGTGTGGAAATTTGAGAATTATTTGCATAAAGTTGTCAGGCATTTGATTTATAGCATTTAATTAAATGTGTGACATGTGTGACTGGTTTTTGCATTCAATGACTGAAATGAGAGATGAGTGCGTGATGGAAGGTGACTGGTCGTGGTTTTGGAAATTCGTTTAATTCTTGTGGGGTGGAAAACCCTTCAACTAGCATTTAAATAATTGTTTATGTTTCATTTAACTATATGTACATACATACATATGCATCTGAAAAGACAGCAGGTGGCTTAGATGATCCGAGACCAGTCTCTGGGAAGTGGCAAAAATTACTTCTAGGTCCGAAGAATTCAACAAGAAAATACACAGGCCTTTCATTAATTTTCTCTATTTTATTTTCAATCCATTTTGCCTAAGAATCCTCTACCCTTATCACTGGCTATCCATGTACATATATCCTCTAATCTATTACGAGTTATGACCACTATTTATATTCCGTATTCAACATCCTCTTATTTTTAATATATATATATTATTATTTATATTATTATTATAGCCAGAACGAAGAAATGAACTTGCAGTGTCTGTGTGTAGGAAAAATGTAAAATGTAAAATTTGAAAGAAAAAAAAAACCTACTAAGTACAACTGTACTACCGGGTATAAAAGTTGTGACGCGTAAGAAGCGTCTCGCACGTCCCTTCTCGTTGATGTTTTCTCCATTGATATTAATGTATTTTTTACGCCCCCCTGGAACTCTTCTGCTAAATTCTTTTGTACAAAACAGCGAACGGAACCGCAAGGATTTGGCTTACATTCCACCCAAAATTATACAATTACGTGACCATTTAAATAGAGCGTGGAACATCGCACGAATTCAAAGTGAAATGGAATACACAGACGAGCCAAAAAAGAGGAGCAGGAAGGAATGGAGAGTCTGAGAGAGACAACGGGAGACTGACTGCCTTTGACGTGACTTGACTGTTGCGTTGCCTGTCTGCGGTTGCACAAGAGAGAAGCAGAGAAAACGAAATGGAACCAAGGGAAGCATGAGGGAAGAAAAGAAAGGCATATGGCAGGAAGCCCACTATTAGCTCATTCTGGTGGCTAAGCTTTCAACGCAACTAATTTGCATCTCGAGCTGAAGAACAAAAAGAGAGCGAAAAAAAAACAAAATGATTTTCAGCCACTTCCCCAGACATAATAACAAAAGAAAGCAATCAAAATGCAGACAGTCAATACGTTTTATATTTGAAGTGTTTATAGTTGAAAAAAATGCTTAAAAAGTGCTCGAAAAAGGTTCCTGGAGTAAGGGAATTTCTGCAAATTCTTTCTTGCTTAGTTCCCGCTTTTAAACTATTAAATTCTGCGCTAACAAAATGCAATTAAAAAACCCAACGAAAAAAAATTAAATCATTTCATTTCCAATTTTAATTCCTTTTCATGCAGTTGTCGAGTCAATCAAGCGCTGCCCCCAAGACTTTCCTCCCCTGGAGTATCTGTATCTGTTTAGCATTGTGCTTAACTTCACTTCCGTTTCCGCTTTGTGCAGCTCTTCCGCTGAGCGTTATTATCTAACTAACTAGTGGCACTCGTGCGCATAACGTTCTTTATGTGTGTCCTGTCCTCTGTGCTCTCTCTATAGTTCCTTCCAGCACAGAAGTTCCTACTCCGGCTTTCCTGCTCGTTCTTCTCTCCTCATCTCTCATCTTCTATCACTTGTATCTTTTGCATCTCCGGCTAGTCGCGCGCGTCTCCTCTACGTCAAGCACTCGCACAGTGTTTGAAAATTTAATTACAAACTCTCTGAGGCATTATTAGAGAGATAACAGGATAATAACGATGGCGCAAGGACGTCGTCGTACCAGAGAGCTGCTGTGCTCTAGTTTGCTTCCCTTTTTCCCCTTTCTTTCTAATGCTCTTTTTTTATCTTTTAGCGCTTTTTGCGTAGGCCCACTGTCTTTGCCATGTTCCTGCGTCTGCTTCTGTTTGCATGGAAATTTGTGTACTTTTTTTGCCTGTGTCGTCTGCCTTTCAATTAGTTTTTGAGACTAGACTTCGTTCCGGCCCCAACTGGCACGTGACAATTTTCTTTTCGCCGTTTTATTGATCTACGCGACACAGATTTTCATTAAACCCCCACACTTTCATTAAAGTACAGCTGAGCCGGGGCTTGCCTCTTTCCACCTTTTTTTCTGGGCTTGGTAGCTGCCTTCCCTTTTTTTTTCTGTGTTTTATTGCTGCCTTAATTATGCATTTAAATGCGAAAATATGCCACTGTGAGGCGGCCATCAAGTATGCGTTTAATTGCCAATCATATTTCAATTAATTGCTTATCACAAAAAATTATATCCAACACACACAAAAAGGGAATAAAAAGAGTTAAAAAAAAACGTACTTATAAAAATGCAATTGTGTGCTTTTAAACAATTTTAACATGAGTATTTATAGTTATTATAGGTATTTAACGAATGAAGGGACTTGGGTTTGGGTTGCTGCTAGAAGTAGGCAAAGATACAAACTTTTTTGGGTGCGGGATTAACGGAGAATATTTGTTCCATTTATTAAACCAAATGTAAGAATTTGGATAGATTTTTTTTCCTGAAAAATTTGGGTTCATTTTTGAACATTTAGCTAATTTTGTACACACCTGCAAGTTTCCAATTCAATCCTTAACAAGCCGATATAAGCGTTGCATATACACGTTAGAAATAATGAGAAATATGTATGCTGTTGGTTGAAGCTAAATTCTTAATTTTATAAACATTTACACTGACAAATTTTAAAATTTCTTTGCGATTTTAGCTGCACTTAGCTTTTTATTTTTAAACCTCAAAAAATCCCTCGCAATTGCCGCTATAAACCCTTCAAACGGCAAACGAAAAATCACATAATGCGTAAATATTCAATGAAAACGAACTGACTGGTTGACAGCACATTAAGTATACGCACAATGCAAAACCTTAATCCTCTGGCAACAATTAAAAGCTTTATTTGGCCCCCAGAGTTCACGGGTTTTTCCCCCAACATTGTTAACTAATTGCCGGAGCGACGAAAAAAATTCAAAAATGAATAAAGAATATTGTTTTTTATGTAAAAATTATTTCGCTTGTAAAATATTTTTGTTTTGTAATTGAATCGAAAGGAAAAGGCGCTGCGCTCTCGGCATTGGGAATTCAGTTCAATTTATAGTTAATTAATAAATTGGAACGAATAGCCGCTGCTGCCGCTGCAATGCGAATGAAAATATTTTTGTACAACTTTTTCTGTGCGGCTAAGCCTGTAAATTGTTTAACAATAAGTGAGGTGGAAACGAGAAGGGACGTGTGAGACGCTTCTTACGCGTCACAACTTTTATACCCGGCACTCAGTACTACATCTGCACCTTAGCGGTTATTAGTCAAATTTTACATTTTTGCTTAATCTGTCATCTACATCAACAACACTACTCACGCCAACTACATTGCCACTCCCCAGAGACTGGTCTCGGATCATCTAAGCCATCCAAGCTGTCTTTTCAGATACATATGAATGTACAATGTACATGGCGTTTTTAGTTTTCTTTTATCTTCAAAATTGTAGATTTGGGAGAGCCATTCCGTAAGGAATGACCATATCTATCAGATCACCAAATTGGGATCCGATTGGATCATTAATATAGCCACAATGAAGAAATTTATTTGCAGTGGCTTAACCCACCCTGTCCCGCAGATTTTGTTGCTTTTGTCACATTCACACTCTTGCTTCTGCCTCTGACACGTCTCTGCCTCTGCCGCGTCTCTGCCCTGACTCTGCAGTGTGTTGCTCTAGGGGAGGGTGTCGAACCAAAGGAGCGTGTTGGCGTGAGTAGTGTTGTTGATGTATATGACAGATGAAGCAAAAATGTAAAATTTGACAAATAACCGCTAAGGTGCAGATGTAGTACTGAGTGCCGGGTATAAAAGTTGTGACGCGTAAGAAGCGTCTCACACGTCCCTTCTCGTTTGAAATACACTTGTAAAAATGTGAGCATACAGCCATCTGGATGCAAAATTTTGTGGCTCTACTTGTATAGTCTCTGAGATCCAGGCGCTCAACAAGACGGACGGACGGACAGACGGACGGACGGACGGACGGACGGACGGACAGACGGACAGACGGACAGACGGACGGACGGACGGACGGACAGACGGACGGACGGACAGACAGACATGTGTTCATCAACTCGTCTATTAGAGCTGATCAAGAATACAGTGGGGAGCAATGATGAGTACATGTTCACATTAACTGACTTTCGTCGCCCATAGCTTCTAAACGCATAATGCAAACGTAACCTTTTTTTTTGTAGATATCAATCACTTTATCCTTAACAAATAGGCAACACCAGAAAAATACAAATGTGAAGCTTTTAAATAGCGAAAAATAAAAAACTAAAAAAAGTCGCATGTACTCATTTATGCACTTTTCGTTGTTTTCACTTATTTAATATTTCAAAATTTTCTAGTCAACAATATGCCTGCAGATTTGATGTTAAATATTTTTTTTGGTTATATTCTAGTAATACTAACATCAAATTAAGACATTTCTCATAATAATCGAAGCAGATTTCATGAATTTATTAAATAGTGCATATGTTGTACCTGAGACAGAAAGTCAGTTATTGTAAACATGTACTCATCATTGCTCCCCACTGTATATATACTTTATGGGGTCGGACACGTTTCCTTTTATGCGGTACATACATATGTACATCCACTTTTCCACACAAATACCATATACTCTATTTACTCTTGGAAAACAACCAACCTTTTTGTTGCTGTTTGTAAATTCTATGAACAATGAAAACTGCTCTCGCTCTCTCACACTGCCTTCATCCTCTCTCTCTCTCCCTCTCTCTCTCTCTCTCTCTCTCTCTCTCTCTCTCCCTCTCTTTCTCTCGCTTTACCCCTAATTGCTCTCCTCGCTCCCCTTCGCGACTTCTGTCAATAAACGCTGTTTAAACGTCCATTTTGTGCGTGTATGTACTCGTTTATGGAGCGTCTGTCCGTGTGTGTGTGTTTCTGTTTGTGTAGTTGCAACCTTTCAACCTGCCCCAGCAGCATGAGCAGCGACATAAACCAAAAATAATGTAGCATGCTTCATGGCACAATCAGCTGCCTTCAGCGCGACTCTCGGACTGCCTTTTGTGGTTTTTGGGAAGCATCAACGAACCGAACCCCCAACAAAACCGAGAACCAGCACCGCTAGAACCAACACCGCTAGAACCACGGGTACTTACAACACCAACAACCGAACCCAGCTCACAAAAACATCAACACAATAGGGAACGGAACCCACCGCTGACCGTGTGGTCAAAATTTAAAAAAGAACGATGAGCTATCTCACTCTGCTGGTGTCCTGACCAGATCGCTCTGCCCTGGTCTACGCTGTCCCTGTCCGGTCCCCCGTGTCACTCTGGTCGAAAACGATTTTCATCGCGCTAAAGGCTTTGGTTTTCGTTGCTTCTTTTTTTCCCCCCTGTTTTCTACCTCTTTTTTTTCTCTCTTTATATTTTAACTTAAAGGACTTGCTGTGCCGCAAAGAGAAGCGTTGCTTCATATTTTTTTAATGTTTTTGTAAATTGTATGGCATGTAAAAGGCAGGTCTCCGTCTCCTCCTTAGGTTGTGGGGTCAAAAGAATGGGTTTGCTTTAGGAAATACTTTATTTTGTGGGTGCTTTGAAAAAAATATGGACAGGTTTTTTTTTTTTGGGATACCTGTTAGAAATTGAACCTGATTCTAGTTTAGAATTGAACTGAATAAAACATGTAAGCAGGGGCAGCCAGTGGGAAAGTTAGAAGCGAAGTTCGAAATTAAGGCCGAAGTAGCTCAGTTCTATTTTATTTTTTAGTTTGACCAACTTTTTTTTCTGTCAGTTTGTATTTTCTTTTCTTTTTAGTTTATATTTTATTTTATTTTACTTTCTAATTCGACTTTCTACTTAAAATTCTTTATTTTTTCTTATTTTAAAAGCATTTCCTTACCGATTTTTGATATGAAATTCAATTTCTCCCCCATTGGAATGATAATTACTTGGGGCGAATGTCGATGCCAATTTGTTAAACATTTAAATTTTTTATAAGGCGAGTTGTGTTTTTATTAAGTTTACATTATAAAATATTTGCTAAATCTATCAAATAAAATCTGGATATTATTAGTAGTTTATCTACATGTCCGTCCCACTTTACATTATTTTTCTTGTAAAACATTCAGCTTAAAATAAATCTAAACAAATTCCATAATTTCATTCCAAGGACATTTGTATTATCCATATTTCTAACTGATTTGTTGGCCCAGCCAAATACCTTACTCTGTCTCTAATTTTGCCTAAAATTTGTTTGTTATATTCTCTTTATATGCATTAACATAATCTTTATGGCCTCTCTCGCTGCCCCCGCTCCAATCGGGCCGCATTCCTGCCTCTTTTTATGGGTATTTGGCCAATTTAACCCGGTCTGCCCCAATAAAAATAAATAATTTCTGCAATCAAAATTTAAACATACAATTTTTCATGAGAAGCAATGTGGCAAACATTTATTGTCTCTGTTAGAAAGGAGAAGGAGCAGCATATGGAACACAATTTAGAAGAGGGTAAACGCAGAGGGGTTTACTCTGGACAAAGAGTCATTTAAGGGCCGCTTTTTGTTATTCATAAAAAGTGACGGAGGGAGGGAGACTGAGCCAAAAAATGCGTATAAAATGGACATATATGTATGCAATAATATGTATAAGGAAATCCCCACCCACCCGAATTAAGAGTCAGCACATGCCTGATGTATCGTATCATACCAATAAGGACGCAGGACTAAAGCACACTCATATAATGCCACTAAAATATTATACCTAATAAACCAAAAAAAAAGTAACGAGGACCCCAGGAATAAGATGAAAAAAAAAATATATAAACGCGAGAGGGCAAACAATAGCAAAAGACGTCAATCATAAGTCAGTGGGAAAATATGTCTACACAATCTTTCATTTCTCTTAGCCCCTGTTCCCTCTTTTCATCCCGACCATTTCCTTCTTTTTTTTTGTTTACTTTCTAGAGAAAAATATGTTGAAAAAAGGCTGAAAATTATGTTGTTTGGGGCTGGCCCATTGTGCCCCATTGACATTGAAGTTCGACGTAGTTCTTTGTTGGCCTGTCTCTGCGCGGCATATGTTCATTAAATTTATTAAATTATTGCCACACGCAACACCCACAGGATACGGGTAGCAAAAGAGGGACAGAGAGGGACAGTGAGGACTCCCTCCATATGCTGCCTTTTAGTCACGGCAGCTGTTTTCAGACATTTAATAAAGACATGAGTGCCTGGGAACACTTGGCTAAATGCTGTTGCTAAAGATGTGCGCTAATTGGCCAGAGTGAGCAGGGGGCTGTAAACAGTATAGAGGGTGTTTCCTTAGACCTCCTACTCTTGATTAAATTAGCTACAAGTAGCGACAACAGCAGGGATTGTATAAAAAAAGGGGATTTGAGTCAAAAATAAAGTTTTTAATGAACAAAATTTGAGGCAAAATCGGATTATAAAAAATCATTGATCCTAAAAGAAGTATATGAAACATTTTAAAGAAACTGAATCACTTCAAAAATTGATATTTTTTGGAATGCCTTCATCTAGCGAGATAATCGATAGGTAGCTGCAATAGTAATTGTAATTTGAATATGCCCAATACTCATTTTCAACATTCGACAGTTTTTTCCTGTTTAAAAAAGTGTTTACTGTGAAAAATAAAAGAGTTTTGGAAATGCTTCAGCAAAATCTCTTAAAATTAAGGGATTATTTTTAAAATATTGAGGTAATCAAAATATATTTTTAACTTGGTTTTAATTGGCCTTCCTCTTATTTTTAGAAAGAGTAAAATATCCAAATATATTACTGGATGAACTTTATGCTGTGAAAAACTAAAGGATGAAAGGAATTAAAGGAAATTGCTGTCTTCCAGCTTTAATGTAACGAAAAGCCAGGTGTTCAAATAGCCAAAAGACAATTGCACGTACAACTTGCTTTGTGTATTCTGCTTACAAAATTAAACCAATTTTAAACTCTTTCTGGTATCAACTAGATATGAGATCTTGACTTTGGAAGTGGCAAATACTTCTTCACACAACAACGCTTCTGTCGGGGGTTCTCACTTAATTGTTATTATTTGCCAATTAAATGCCTTCCACGGTCATAAAGTCAAATCTAAATGTAAAAACAACGGTAGAAAATCTAATCTACGTCTGGCTCGGGCTCCACTCGGCACTTGGGGAGGCATAAAAATGTCCTTGACATGAATATGTTACCAGAGGCAGCAGCACCACCTCATCCACCCGCTATCAGTGTCTCTGTACAGCCATGAGACTTTATTAAGACATTTTACTTTGAAATTGTATATATATAAAAGTAGGAAAAATAACAGAAAAGGCATGAGGCAGTCTGGCAGGCAGCATCTGTGTGGGCGATGGTCTGAGGTCTGAGAAGTCGCTTCGACTGTCGACAGGCGGCAATAAAGCTACCGCGCCAAAGCGCAGCTGAGTTCCATGCTGAAACTGTGAGATTTATGACGAGGTATATCCATTCTTCCTACACCCACAACCCATAAAAGAGAGGCACAGAGAGAGAGAGAGTGAGCAGAGCAGACGACAGGGTGACTGCCGCAAGTGTGGTATAACTGCCAAACCCAAACCGGGAAGCCACAGAACCCCGAACCCTCCTGGAACCCCACTCAGAAATGAAAAAAAAAAAAACATTTGCGTCCGTCTATGTGCGGTACTTGGCTGGCGCTCTGTTTGTGCTGCTGTGCCGTAATTGGGACAAGCTCTTACCTTCCACGTGAGTCAACCAGTTGGCCAGTAAATTTGGTTTTAATTTTTCGAAAGATAAATCGCATGAATTTTGTATTTTTTGTTTTTGTCAGAGAAAGCAGCAAAATAATTATAATATTTAATTTTAAATTAAACTGACTG
Source organism: Drosophila subobscura (assembly GCF_008121235.1). Lineage (NCBI taxonomy): Eukaryota > Metazoa > Arthropoda > Insecta > Diptera > Drosophilidae > Drosophila > Drosophila subobscura. The sequence goes on along the minus strand of NC_048534.1, from coordinate 25,857,561 downwards.
AATGGTAATCCCTTATCCCTTAGTAATCCTTACGTGCTTAGCAAGATATTAATCTGCATCTTTCATCTTTTTCTGATTAATTAATTTTTGAAGGAGAAATCACAGAAAACGTTCACAGAAAAAACTTCAGTTCTGTCTCTGAAAAGTATCTAAAAATTGAACAAATTGAAGCGAAAAATCATTAAATATATTTTAATTTAGCTCTCATTCTTTTCACTTTAATTTTTACTAATTATTGATTTTATTGTTTATTTTTTCAAACATATTTCGACCCCTACCTCATTTGAAACTTGAATACTCACACCTTTTGAGAGTTGTATCCATAAAAAGCTAGAAAATGTGAAGCCTTAAATATGTAGATTATAAATCCATTTATCTTCCATATTTATTCCCCGCACTCGAAGAGTAAATAGGGTATATTGTATTTGTGTGGAAAAGTTGATAAATGTAACTCAGAGAAGGAAACGTTTCCGACCCCATAAAGTATATACATACATATGTACATATGTATATTCTTGATCAGCATCAATAGCCGAGTCGATATAGCCATGACTGTCTGTCCATCCGTCTTGATGAGATAGATGAGAGGTAGATGTTGATGACTTGTGTAGAAAAAATGTAAAATGAAAACTGTAAGATTTAAAAAAAACACTAAAGTGCAGATTACTTACTCAATTCAAAAGCCTTTTCCCGATTAAACTTCTCAACAAATTCAAAACTCCATTCAACTCCCAAAAAACTATCTTAAATATAAACTCTTTCGCTTTTTAAAAATCAATAATTCTCCAAAAATTCTCAATTAATTTCTAGCACAACAAAAACAACAACAAAAAAAATCATTTTAAAAAAGTTTCTGCAAACCAATCAATCGCTCGCCACTTCCGTTGAGGATGCAAATAAGTATTTCTGACAGTGCAAATATATCTACAAAAATCTATATATGTATGTATATAGAGAAAATATTCTACCATAAATTAAATTCATTTGGTAAAATGCATAAAACATAAATCAGGCAAGCGAGTTGTTGGGAGGCCTAAACAATGGCCGCTGTGCAGAATATTCTCTGCCTGTCTGTCAAATGCACTCAGCGTACTCGACACCGACAAAAATTTAAATGGTCTCAAATTTATAGGAAATTAATAAAATATTTAAACTGCAGACAGAAAGAGAAAGAAAGTGGGAGAAAGAGAGAGATAGAATGCAGCAAACTGCAAAATTCAAGAAGACAATACAATTTTAGCCAACAATTATAAGCATATTAAACTATTAGCCTTTGCATTTAGTGCCTGTGCATGTGAGGGGGTGTGTGTGTGTTTATTGCTGTTTATCCACTGGCGGCGGCAGTATTCATATGTTGCATATATTTTGGTGAAGAGAAAAATGTGAAAGATTTTATTTTTGGAAAAATAAAATTAAATAAAATAAAATAAATACATGGATTTTTGAACAGCCTGAAACAAAGGTGTCTTGGTTTTTTTTCGCTGTCTTGTAATTTTCTTTATACATACAATATTTAATTTGCACGTATTATGTATACAATCACAACTAAGGTAATATCTCTAGATAAAACTTCAGACCTAAAGAGGAGGGACGTGTGAGACGCTTCGTTCAGTAGTACATACATTTGTGCCTTGTGGTTTTTTTTTTTTTCTAATTTTACTTTTACATTTTACTTATTTTTTGCATATGTCATCTACATTTACATTACTTCTCACGCCAATGGCTCTTTTAGATCGCCCCTTCCTGCAGAGCCGCACGCTGTACGAATCACTGTGTGCTTCACATAGTGCTGTGTGCTACACTTTTCAATTCATATGTTTTCTATATAAATAAGTACAATATATACTCTCCAAAGCACATAATAATTTATGTGTAGCCCGGCACTGCTCAGCTCATATTTCTGTTACAAAAACAATCGCTCAAAAGACAAATTTTTCTATTTCCTCATACTTCTGGCATAAGTAGTGCTACCAAATCAATAATCTATTCCACACATATTCTACATAATTTCGCGTCCATCTGCCAGGGTATCAACATCCTCGAACCTGTTTTTAAGGCAGCCTGTCTCTTCCTGCTTGTGGGTTGCAGAGCTGAAAAATCTGGCAAAACTTTATTATGTAGACGCAAAAATTTGCATATCAAAGCTGCTAATAGAGAGACACGGACACTAGCCAAACAAATGAGCGGGAGTCTCTAGCTCTCTCGCTCGCTCGCTCTCCCTTACACTCTCTCGCTTTACCTTTCTGGTTCTGTCTGGCTTCATGCATGTGTTTGTTTGTGTGGTTTATTGTAATGTGTCCCGCATCTGTGTGCGTGTGCCGTTGCCATAAATGTGTTATTTATGAGGCATATTAACAAGCGACAAACGACGGCAACGGTCACAACGACAACGACAACATACATAACTCATACGCACTATGTGCCACACACAACCAGCACACACAGAACACACTTATTGTATTCAATTATTAATATTGTTCAGTTTTAGCTGTAGCCAAAGCCGAACGAACGATTTGCCGTGCTTAAATCTCTGTCAATAATATAATATATTTAACTATTAAAGTTGCTTCCTGAATTATTTACAACAATAAATAGTATATAAATATTGAATGAATGAATGAAGAGTTTAGTTTGTCTTGTTGGGAAAACGCACAAAAGTGTGAATGAATGAATGGCAATTGATTGACTAGTTGGTAGGTGGAGGTTTGGGTTTGTTTTGGCTAAGCTCTTTCAATTATTTAAATATACAGTGCTGGGGAGGAACTTAATATTAAAATACTAAGAATGAATATGAGAAAACTACCGGAAGTTGGTTTGTTTGTTTCATAAAAAACTAACAAGAAAATTGTAGATTTAATGGATTGGAAAAAATCTATTTATCTATTGACTTTCCTAGTTCTACAAGCAAGAAGCTTAGAATTAGAGCTCTATTCATTAGGTGTCACGTTAGTATTAAACATTGGTATTAAACTTAAAGCTAGTCCATTCGAATGGTAGCTGCGTTTTTGTCTTTGGTATAATTTGGTTTTACTGATATCTTAATCGAGAGTAAGGTGTGTTTCTAACTGCGTTTTGAATTGTGATAGGTTTTGTATCGTTTTCATGTGATGTGGAAGTTGGTTTACAAGCGAATAACATTCACAAAGAAATGCTACTCGGAATTTAGTGTTCTATGTCGTATGTTGATAATAATACTCTTTCTGGCGGAATTGGCCGATCTAAGTTTTTCATATAGGTATTTGGGTTGTCTGGTGATAAGTATTTTATGTACGAACGTAAGCGGCTTTTAGTCAATCCATTTGAATAGCGTCTTTCGAACATTTTAAATGAGAATACAGAGATTCTGTCATTGCGCCTCAGTTAGAATATGTATCCAGCTATGCAGGTTCATATAAGTTTGTAAGAATCACAAAGTTTTGCGATGAGGATGCGTTGGTCAACTGAGTCAAATGCTTTGGTGAAGTCAAGAAGTGTTACCAAATAGGTTACCAACTTTTCCGTTATCCATTCTTCCTTCCACTTTTCAGGAAACGTTGATGTAATGGTAATGGTTTTTATAAAAATGTGAGTTACTTGCATAATAATTCTGGGATTAATCTAAAAAAATTGATGTTCATGTCGTCTAGTCCAATAGCATTCGATTTAATCTTAAGAATGAATTCCAGAACATCACCGGGACTAACAAAACACAAAGAACTGATTTCAGGTTCATGGTTGGTGATAATTCCGGTACCATTAATTGCACAAATTATTGATTTATCTCGTTTCTGGGCAATTCGAATACTTTTAATTAATTGCCATTTCTGCTTGCAACACATAGCGTTGTTAAACTTTGACGTGTAGAAGATTAGATGGCAGAGTAGATTAGCTTTGTTACGTCTGATCTTAAAGATCTGTACATATTGAAGTGGCTTTCAGTCTTGTATCTTTTAAACCTTTTGTAGGCGTCATTTCGTTTGATGATACCACTAAGCAAACAACACATAGAGACTGCAAACTAAGTTAAAACTGGCTGCCTAATCAGTATAGTGGATCGGCTCCCATTGGCTTCGGCTCTTGGTGAGAGAGCCTTCGGCTGAGAGAATTTGGCGTTGGCTCTCTTGAACATTGAACCCAAAGCGACTCTCGCAAAAACAAAGTTTTGTTTCCTCTTCAAGTCTGCTTCGCAATTTCATGTGTGCGGTGACACATACATATGTACATACATACATGATGGCAATGCGTGTATCCATTCTCGACTTCAATTTATAGCGTTTGAGGAGACGCGTCTAGACGTTTGGCATTTTTCTGTTGTTCTGAGATCACATACCCTTTCTTTCAAACTTGCGACTTTATGAAGCAGCTTGCCCCAAATAAAAATAAATTGATTTTGTGTATCCCCTCTATGCTCATATATTTCTTAAGTACATTTAGGACGAAAGGGATAAACGGTTATAAACATCTAAATATGTATACATATAACAACAATTGACTTGGCGTTGCAAATATTTTCCATTAGAGTATTCAGCGTACACTGTGTGAATAAACATAGATAGACACACACGAGACTGCGAAAGCGACTTGAAAAGAAAAACAAATAAATTCTTTTTCGGCACAGCTGCTATGACTCCACTTATAACTCTGTTTATTCACACAGTGTACGCTGAATACTCTAATGGAAAATATTTGCAACGCCAAGTCAATTGTTGTTATATGTATACATATTTAGATGTTTATAACCGTTTATCCCTTTCGTCCTAAATGTACTTAAGAAATATATGAGCATAGAGGGGATACACAAAATCAATTTATTTTTATTTGGGGCAAGCTGCTTCATAAAGTCGCAAGTTTCAAAGAAAGGGTATGTGATCTCAGAACAACAGAAAAATGCCAAACGTCTAGACGCGTCTCCTCAAACGCTAAAAATTGAAGTCGAGAATGGATGCACGCATTGCCATCATGTATGTATGTACATATGTATGTGTCACCGCACACATGAAATTGCGCTAAAAATTGAAGTCGAGAATGGATACACGCATTGCCATAATGTATGTATGTACATATGTATGTGTCACCGCACACATGAAATTGCGAAGCAGACTTGAAGAGGAAACAAAACTTTGTTTTTGCGAGAGTCGCTTTGGGTTCAATGTTCAAAAGAGCCAACGCCAAATTCTCTTAGCCGAAGGCTCTCTCACCAAGAGCCGAAGCCAATGGGAGCCGATCCACTATACTGATTAGGCAGCCAGTTTTAACTTAGTTTGCAGTCTCTATGTGTTGTTTGCTTAGTGATGATACCCAGCTCTATCTCTGGATTTAACTATGAGTGATCAGTGCGTTTAACGGTATTTCTCTCAATAGGTCCATACCTACCATGTTCACTGTAAAGATAGTCAATGTTGCATTGAAGGTGGGCAATCTAAGAATTTAACAACCAGTCTAGAGTGCTATCAGTGTGTAGTTCTTCAAGGTCAAATGTTCTTAGAGTCTGTAAAACAGGCATCATATTTATGATAGTCAGGATAAAATAAGTAGGCACGGTGAGTTGTGTCGTATTGTGGAATTTTGTCTATACTATCGACAAAGAAAATGTCAAATGGTATGTCTCTAGTTTTTATAAAATGTGTGACGAGTTGATGCTATCTGTCAATTGAGATTCTCTAAGAATTTGCTAGGACTATGGCTGTACATATATGTCGAGGAAATTTCAGTAATAAGTGATGTCAAGTCTGTTTCGATTTGGTCGAAATATGGACCCGGAAGCAACTTCTTTGTATTGACGGAGTTCTTTAGAAATTTGTATCCAATGGCGCTATCTGGTCGTTGCTTACACACGACTTTTGCTATCTGCTATTGATGTATATTGCAGCGCACCCCACGTGCTCTAAACGATAAACTGCCTCATTAGCCATACTACTAAGCTTTCGTTAGCAAGCTTAATAACCGCTCTTCTGCCTCCTTCATCTTCATTGAAATAAGACTGGCTTGCTCCTCAAATCGTTGGTTCAAAAGCTGGATCAATTCCGGAGCAAGCGTTTCTAGCGTACGAGGTCCCTTTATATTTTTAACTGTATTCTCACGCAGACGCTTTGAGACAGGCTGCATCTTGGCTCGGAACTTTAACAGAATGCTGGTGAACTCTTGGTGATCGTCCGTTTGGTAAACTGGTAGGCGCCCTGTTTTTTGCGAGCTAGTCTAATTAGGGGTCTATTTATTTGATCTAGTCGATAGCGAAGAGCTGTTACCTGTTGTGCTGTTGTTTTCGTTGTTTGCACGCTCTTTTCTCTCGTAATTTAGAGTGAACTGGAACGATTCAGCATCTAAAAACTTGTTCACAAATTAAATGTCCTTTAAACTTAATTTTTCTCAGCGAAAGAAAGAAAAAGTCGCATAATACATAATAAAACATTTCAGAGAAATGTATACCCTGCCCTGTCAGATTTTATCACAATTTGTATGCTCTTCAAGCTCTTCCTTTAGCTGTGTACCCAGTCGCAAAATCTCTAAAAATAAGATTATATTTACAATAAACAAATCTCAGCATTTTGCAGCGTCCTAATTCAATTTTACTGGTTTGCGGGATACCTTTTTAAACAAAAACAAACAAAAAATGGCAGGAAAATTGCTGATAAACCTTTTTTTGGTGCAGAGACAAAGATAGAGATAAAGGTACAGGCAGCTAGAATTAGAGACGGACAAGCAGACAGATAAAGGGTCCCTGGGTCCACTGACCGTTCCAAGTCATGACACACCTGCAGATTGTGTGTAAAAAAGACGAACCCTTTTTAATAAGCGTGCGACAAGAAGACAAGCAAAAGGGAACAAAAATATACAGAGGGAGAGAGAGCAAGAGAGCAAAGCGATAAGTGTGCTATTTTTTTTTTTTTTGCTCTCCTTCTTTTTTTTTTGTGCTGATTTTGGCCACATTGTCTATTACACACGAAATAACATGAAGCCTAAAAAAAACATAAGCCAGGAGCACAGCAGCAGCGGTAGAGCAATCCCCAAGCTCCACTATCTATTGCATTCAATCCGTATCTGTATCTCTGGTCCGTTCAGTCCATGAATTCATATCCTCCACAACATGTCAACAGCTTTGTGAGCTCTGCTTTCTCTCTGTGTCTGTCCTCTTTCTCTTCATGGTTCTCTCCTTGCCCAGCATATCCTATATTTCGATTATTTGTTTGGCATTCTTTATTCAGGCTTTGCGTTTTTTTTGTTTTTTGTACCACGAGTACTGGGTAGTAAATAGGGTATACTGAATTTCTGCTTGAAAGTGGATGTATGTAACACACAGAATAAAGCTTTTCCGACCTCATAAAATATATATATTCTTGAACGCCTGGATATTGGAGACTATATAAGCCAAATTTTTCATACAGATGGCTAAGATATCACACAGTTACAAGTATATTTCACACGCCCCACAAAGGGCAAAAATCGGCTGCACAATTTCGAAGATAAGATAAAACAAAAAATTCAATTCGATAGGAAATATCTATCAAATCACCAAATTGAGATTATATTGGATCATTATTTTAGCAAGAATGAAGAAATTAATTTGCAGTGGCAACCCCCACCCATTACAGCAGCTTTGCCTGTGCTGGTTTTTCTTGCTCATTCTCGCTCGCACCCTCTGCCTGATACAGTGTCCGTCACTCGGGGAGGGTGGCGAGCCAAATGACGTTTTGGCGGGAGAATTGACGTAGATGTAGATGATAGATGTAGAAAAAATAAAAAATTTAAATCTCGAAAAAATCTATTAAGGTACAAATATACTAAGTACCGGGTATAAAAGTTCTGACGCGTACGAAGCGTCTCACACGTCCCTCCTCGTTTTCTGTGTTTGTGTGTGGGTGAATACTGCACACAATATTTATTTGACAAAAACCTATGCCAGACCCGACGAGATAAGCACACCAAACCTGATGCACACACAACACACATAGAGACAGACACAAAGACACACAAGGTATGGGAACGGAACGGAATGATTTAAATGCAACTGTAAATCGAACTCTCTCTATGTGAGAGAGGGGTGTGAAGTGTGTTTCTGATGTGTTTTATGGCCAAATCTGTGCAGCAAGGGCTGTACTGTACGGTGCACACCTAACGCCTTTGTGGGCAGAGATTTTGCCAGACAATTGATAAATGCTTTGCTTTTTGGTTTGGTTCTTAAAGTGTATTTTATTAATTATTTTATTTATTTAACCTACTTAAAATTTTCTTCAAAAAATTAAAAAAAAATAGTTCTATAGCTTTAAAATATTTATATTAAATGGGTAATAGCTTCTACGAATTTACGAAAGTTGTAAGATTTTAGTTTTACATAAAACAATTTATTTACATTTTCTTTTTCATTTTTTATACCCGGTACTCGAAGAGTAAATAGGGTATATTGTATTTTTGCGAATAACGGCTGTATGTAACGCACAGAAGGAAACGTTTCCGACCCTATAAAGTATATACATATATTCTTGATCAGCATCAATAGCCGAGTCGATAAAGCCATGTCTGTCTGTCCGTCTTGCTTGTCGGCTAGTTCTCAGAGACTATAAAAGCTAAAGCCACCGAATTTTGCCTCCAGACTGCTGTATGCTCACACTGATTCAAGAGTATTAAAAAAATTAGCCCCGACACCTTCCGCCCTCACAAAGGGCGAAAATCTTGAATTGCACAATTTTGAAGATACCTTTTGAAGATTTTGACAATATCTATCAGGTCACCGAATTGGGATCGGATTGGAGCATTATAATATCCAGAATGAAGAAATTAATTTGCAGTGGCTAAACCCAACATGTCCAGCAGGATTCGTGCTTCGTGTAGTGTGCGTCTCCAGGGGGGCGAGCTAAGGGAGCGTGTTGGCGTGAGAAGTGATGTAGATGCAAAATAAACCACAAAGGTCCAGATATCCTACTGAGTACCGGGCATAAAAGTTGTGACGCGTAAGAAGCGTCTCACACGTTCCTACTCGTTTTATTCTTTATTTTAGTTTATTTTAGTTAAACCCTTTAGTTTTCTGCCTTTGAACAAAAGCTTATAATTCATTAGCTTAGAAATTATTTACAAACATACTATGTATATCCCCTTCCATATGCAATTCATGTTCCACATTGATTTTCATATATATATACATAAGTATGTATATGTACCTTTTTACGAATATTCTTTTAAAATTGTTGCTGTCTCTACATACATACGTACGTTCGACCTCTCTCTGTTGTGGGGCTCTGCAGTTCGCTCAACTACTTTTTAATACATCACAACTCTGCCAGAAATGGCTAACGAACTGCATGACAATGTCAAATTTCGAAAGCAACAAACAATAAATTTTCACGAAAATTGACAACATCAAATTGATGGGTCCACAACCGACAACATTTGAAGGGACATCGAATGAAACAGCGAGCGAAAAAAGACGAAACAAACGAAGAGAACATAAAAAAAGGGAATCCAAAATTGAACGGGTAGGGGGAAAGACAACGGAACCATCGCGTGTCACTAAAGATTATGATAGGATATAAATATGTATAATAAAACAAGAGCAATAAGAAACAAGAGCAGGAAGTCGGGCAAACACAATCGAACGTCGCACAATTGAAGTGACATGTCAGCAAATGAAAAAATTCAGAAAATTTAACAGAAAAAAATTTTCCAAATTAAACAAAAAATTGAACGGAAACGCCACATATGTGTGTATGTGTGTATGTACTAAAAATATTTGTATGCATTTTTATCAACAATTGCAGAATTACTAGCACACACACACAATATTGTCAAAAGTTTATTGCATTTATCAATGCCATGGAAAATAAATATATGTAAATCTCAAGAGAGCTCTCACACTGAGTAATTAGTGCAGTATATGAGGAATTTCCCACCCAGACCCTCAACTGCAAGCCAGACAAGTGTCATTTATGACCGACCATTTTGCCGTGTCTGTCTCCTACCATCGAAGAGCTTTGCAAATCACTAAGGAGCAATTAAACATGACCAAACTTGTCCAGCCATGCGGAATGGTTCCTAATGCTGCTCGGTTAATTTGATATTTAAAGCTGTCTGGGTTGAATCCCACAGGAAAGAGAAGTGGATGGCCATTAAAATGGCGGAGAACCTTAATATGCAAAAATCATAGTAAAAAAACTAACATTTATTTCAACGAAATATTAAGTTTTTAGGTACAAAACTTGGTAAAATTCAATAGAATTCCCAGTGATAAGTTCTTATAAAAGTCTGGGAAATATAATTATTGAAAATATATTTTAATCGAATGTTTTCCAAACTATTTTGCGCTCAAAGCAAGTTAAAGCTGCACCCATCTCCTGGCTATTTGTACCTGGTGTAGGTACTACCAACTGCTATTTTCAGTGCACAAATTTTGTATAAAGTTTCTTTTTAAATGAAAACAAATATTCACACATTTATTTTAAAAAACACTGCCAATTATTGACAACACACCGCCGTATTTATGTACAATTATGAACATCGTAATTGAATAATGAAAAGCTTTCACCACACTAATTAAAGCTGACTTATCGGCTCAATCCAGAGATAAGAACTCCCCAAGTCCACACAAGCAGAAAGAAGTCTGGTTAGCAGAAAAAATAATTGGTTTTATTATTTTGTGTTGCTGTGTGTTGACTACAAAAATCCAGGCAATTGGCTTATGTTACACCTTAATTAGTATTTAATTACTCAATAATGCAAAACAACCGTCCGAATGAGTGTATAATTTATTTCGAGGGGCCCTAAAGTAGCAGCAGGCAGCAGAAAGCTGTCTAAATTAATAAAACATAAACGAGAGGCCATTACTTTGATTTCGTACAAATATTTTTGTACTAAACGATACACAACAACCCCCCAACCCTTGATTAAGGGAACTCACGCTGTTGTGAATCGGAAGGAGTCTTCCTTCCTGCCTTTCGGACATGCTAAAAGTCGTAAAGGCCTCCGCACAAATCTCGAATCGGAAGTCAAAAAAGCAAACGCAACACAAATTGATTTGGACTTAACCCTAACCCACTCCCAAAAATAAAAGAACCCTAGAAAAAGGAGGGAAAATTTAGTTGTTTTAGCACTGAAATAAATGGAATTTTCTCGTATTAATTAGCAAATGGTGAAGGCTGTTAAATGAGAAATGTTGGCCATTGGCCGCCGCCTGCTGCGTGAGTGGGTACCATAAATATTCCACCACCTCCCCCCGACATAGAAGCCAATAAAAGGTACTATGTATAGCCAGCAGGAGCTACCAGCTCCGATGTAAAATTGTCCAGTTTGCGAGTGTTTGGCACGCAATATTTTGGCTCTCTTAACTCTATGGGCCAAGTCGAAAGTGTTTTTGGGGGTTTGTTTCGAGGGACCCAATCAAAAAGTGGACAATGTGTTAATTGCTTTGGACACGTCGTGAAAAAGGTGAAATGTGAGCCGAAATATTGTTGCTGGCTAATTCTCGAAGGTCATTAACTGTGGAATAAATGGGAGTAAGCACTTTGGCTAAGACAAAACGTGATGTAGTTTAGTTATAAATGATTTAAAACTGTAATTTAAGAGGTTTAAATGTACAGACAATATTTTTAGTCACATTCAAACATCTTATCTTTATTCACGCCATTAACGTGTAATTGTTGTTTTGTCTAGTAAATACTTTACTTTGCATCAGCCAATGACCAGAGTAGAGTGGGTACCCAGAAACTTATTTTCAATATGGATATTATTGGGACAATTTTTGTTTGGTTCTTTGTTCTCTACGCTTGTTCATTTACTTTTACGAGCCATTTGAGATTTGCATAAACAACCAAACGGAGCAGCAGCTGCAACTACCGCAGCACTCTATGGCACATGGAACATGAGCACTAAACCAACATAACAGTGCCAGATCCCCAGCTACCCCACCCACACATAGAACCATATAATCAAAATAAATTTCATGACTCTTGACACTCACTCTGCCTCCCCCTCTCCCTCCCTATCTCTGGCCAATTTTGCAGTTTGCAATTTTTTTGTCAAATAGATAACAGAATGTAAATATAAATTATTACGAGTTTCGTTCACAATTCTGTTTTAATATTTTTACTCGGTCAGTGCCGTGTTTTTGTGTGTGTGTGTGTGTGTGTGTGTGTGTGTGTGTGTGTGTGTGTGTGCTGCTAGTGTACTAAGAGAAAATAAATAGCAAGAGTGGTTGAGCATAGAGACTGGAGGGTTACCCCTTGTTTTAGCCTGAAGCTTTGTGCGCCGCCAATTTCGTTACTTTCAATTGATCTGCAAGCTTCGCTCCGCATACGCAATACACACACTGGCAATGAGACCTCTCTTTGCTGTTGCTCTCTTTAGATATTTACTACCTGATAGCACTCTCTTAGCAGCTTCAAGCGCAGGTACATACATACATACATACATACATATGTACATACATACATAGCTTGCACTTTGTCGCTGTTTTGGGACCCTTCGTCATTTCTTTTCAAGAGCTTTGCTATTGCTCTCTGCAATTCCTACGCCCCAATCTCTCAGCAACAACAGCAACAACAACAATTCAAGCGCAGCAAACACGATTGATCATGTCGGCAAACGGGACACCCATTTAATTTCAGAAGCTTCGCTCCATTTCATACGCATTGGCGTGCATTGCTCTCTGCAACAACACCACAACCTTCTTCACACTCTCTCGGCAATGCCAACAATAATGCGCCATACGCACCACTGCAGCTTCGTCGCCAGCTTGTAGCCTCACTCCCTCGCTTTAAGCAAATTCGGAGCATCGATTGAAGCAAACGGGACTCTATACTGTGTTTCGCATTTTATGTTTTTGCATATGTTTCGACATACCCTTTCTCCATCTACACAGGGTATCGAAAAGACAACAATATGAAAACGCAATAGTGAAATATTTTTCATTTTGTCCTCTTTCTCTCTGCGCGCTCACACTTGTGTGTTATTATTTGTATTGGCTTAGTTTTTTTTGATCAGGTTCTGATGTTTTTATCTCTCTCTCTCTTTTTCTCTACGAGAATTTCATTCATTTCTCAAGGTGCTTTAACTTTAACTTTCTTAAAAGGGAAACAAAAAGGCAACTGGTGGAATTTTTAGATTTTATTAGGGAAAATCAAAAACTGAAAAAGCACGAACTATAGTTTACCCATTTCACTTCAAAACGAGAAGGGACGTGTGAGACGCTTCTTACGCTTCTTCTTCTCACAACTTTTATACCCGGCACTCAGTACTACATCTGCACTTTAGCGGTTATTTGTCAAATTTTACATTTTTTCTTCATCTGTCATCTACATCAACAACACTGCACGCCAACACGCTCCTTTAGCTCGCCACCCTCCCCTATAGACACACACTGCAGAGTCGCGGCAGAGGCAGAGCTGTGTCAGGGGCAGAGGCCATAAACAGTGCGAAGCAGAGTGTGAATGCTGCGGGACGGGGTGGGTTTGGCCACTGAAAATTATGTGGCTATAATAATGATCCAATCGGATCCCAATTTGGTGATCTGATAGATATGGTCATTCCCTACGGAATGGCGTTTTTAGTTTTCTGTTATCTGCAAAATTGTAGATTTGGGATGTTTTCGCCCTTTTGCGGAACAAGGAAATAATTTTTAAAAATCGATTTTTCTAAAACAAATATTTGAGTTGAACATTTGATTTGATTATGTAAATAGAAAAAATTCGTTGACAAAAAATAAATAAAAATCTTCTCAAATATTTACAAATTAACACATTTTACCCAGCCGTTAAATTTTGTGCACTGGCTGAAAAACTTCCACAAAGAATTGACAGTTAACGCCAAGGACGGGACAACAACTGCCACGGCAACAGTCCTCGATTGTGCCACGTCACCAAAGTAGCAAAAAACTGACAAGGAAATTTACCAAGTACTGTCTGAGATCTAGACGAAGAGAAAACAGAATGGCGTAAAACACGAAAAAAGTTTTCTATTAAAAATAGAAAGAAAAAAAAATTATAGCTGTAAGCGAGAAGGGACGTGTGAGATGCTTCTTACGCGTCACAACTATTATTCCCGGTATCAATACTACATCTGTACCGTAATAGCGTTCAACATCAGTACTACATCAGTAGCCGTTTTTTGTTTCTTCAAATTTTACATTTTTTCTTTATCTGTCATCAACATCTACATCACTTCTCACGCCAACACGCTATTTTAGCTCGCCCTTCTCCCTCTGGACGTAATAATGATCCAATCTGATCCCAATTGGTGATCTAATAGATATAGTGATGCTGATCAATAGTGTTTATACTTTGTAAGGTCGGAAACGTTTCCTTCTGTGCGTTACATACATCCGTTATTCCCCATAAATACAATATACCCTATTTACTCTTCGAGTACCGGGTATAAAAGAGGGTTGGGAGGTGCGGAACGGTTATCGTCTGGTGAAAGTTTTGCGCTAATGAGAGTAAGAGTTTTTCTTATTTTGCGGTGGGAAAACTTGTAACTTGTCGCACTTCCTTGTTTTCCCCTTCAGCATCTCAGCAATTCCTGTTTATGTTTCTTTGGTTTAATCAGTTTGGCTGCCATTTTTTGTTGTTGTCATAAATTAGTCATGAGAGAAATATTGGGGCAGTGCCAGGAACTTTTAATTAAATCAAAATTGACTTTAATTAAAAACTTGAGGGGTATAGAAAAGGGCTGAGCAGTCGACTATTGTGCGAGCCGCCCCCGAAAAGTCTTGGGAATAAGATATTAAGCCTTAAAGTCTAATAAAATAAACAGTAAACACACTTAATGCCTTGATTACCAGCATTAACATGGGGGAGGGCTCAAAGTCTAGGTCCAAGGACTCGCCAACGCTTCAGGCTGATGTCCTGTCCATGACGGTGTGTTCCGGTTTTCGGTGCTGTTTTCCCTTGACTCTGGACTCCTTCGCCCTGATTTATGCCCAGAACCCAGTCCCTGGCTGACCTCAAAATTTGTGTGCCAGTGTAAGATGGTTGGGTGAATGGGTGGGTTGGCGCCTTCCTTACTTGGCAAGAGTTGGGGCAGTCTCGTCTTAACTTTGCAAGTGAAACACATGTCTAGGGCCAACCACAAGATAGTCGAACAGCAAGAAAGAGAAGCAGAGGCGCAGGGACAATCTTTGCAATCGATTTCAGTTAAATTTCGAGAGGTATAAATCGGAAATAAATGCAAGATTTAATGGAGAAATTTAATTCGGACTTATAATTAAAATAAAATTGTATATTACCTTCCAGAATTCATTGCAATCAAATCTCGAACTCTTTTCATGTATTTTTTTTAAAGAAAAGTCGCTATAACTCGTAATTAATAATATTGAATGCTCTATCATTAATTACATATGTACATATGTATATTCAAAATCCCAGTGTTCAGGCAGCCAAACAACTTCTTCTGTCGACCATTGCTGCTGCCACCAAGTAGATATCAATTCGCTTTTTGATTGTTGCGGTTCATTCCTCAAAGCAAATCTCTATACATTTTCAATCTGAAAATCATTTTTGGAAGACACCCAAAAGTGCTCCCCACATTGTTGTTTCTTTCGCCGACTTTCGTTGGTTACAACAGCATGAAGTAAATTTATGGCAAATGATGTGGCTGCTGCAGCCCTGCTTCTTGAGCTGCTGCTGCCCTGCTTCTTAGGCGGCTGCTTGGATACTGCTTTGGCTACAGCCACTGCTCCTAGCTTGGTGTATTTCTTAAAGTAAAATATTGACAGTTTGAGTCGAAGCAAAAGTAGCATAAACTGCTGTCAGGGCCACAAAAAAGTTTCCTATTCCCATTTTCTGTTCTTTTTTTTTGTCTGCGGATGTGAAGTCTTTGGGAGTGGAAAAGAGAAGCAACAAGCAACAGAAGAAAGTAATTGCTTTCTCCCACTCATCGTGACTTTGGGGTTTGTTGCTGCAGCTTGCTGCGGTTCCCTTCAGCTTTATAACTCCTCTACGCAGGCTACAGTTGTGTGCCACATTTTATTTAAAGATTTAAGTCTCTTCTTCCAGCGTATAGTAAATGAATTTAAGTGAACTTTTTGGGCTAGTTTTTGGTGTATTTTTCGTGCTAGTGTTTGGGACCAATATTTTGTGCATCTGAACTACCCATTTTTATTGCATTTTCGATACCAATCTTTGGGTCTTGTATAATTTATTTATGACCCAACTAGAGAGAAATCAATACGGGTACACACATATTTCTCTGGGCCATCCTTTTGGGGCATCCATCCTGCCCAATTCCCGCCTTATTAGATAGTTGATTCATTTACGTTTACTCTGTATATAACCCCCAGAGTATCGAATCATTTTACCCCCAAGTTTGCATTGTTTATTAAATTGTCAGATGACAATTTATGCAGCTGTGTATAGAGCGGGGCTGGGACATTGGGTTTCTGTCTCCTCCGGATCATAACCACTTTTTGAGGTGACTAAATATTTGTGTGCATGATGCAAAACGCCCGCTGAATTTGATTTATTGCTGGCCTAAAGAAATATTTGGTCCATAATCATGGCCAAAATGTTGCACACGAAATTTGCAAGTAATAATTGAATGAGTCTGTACATATTCATGAACGTTTGGTAAACGTTTCAAAATGTTAGGGAAATTGTTCAAATAACTTCTATTTAATTAGGATTTTGGTTCATTTCTGGTCTCTTCTCTGAAGTCCTTTTATCAACAGAAGCTGCTATCGGGTTTCTCATACTTACTTAAAGTTGCCATGCACATTTTCTTCTGACCTTGCTCATTAGGTGCAATTCTGGCTTGCAATGTCGCATTGAATGCGGATTTCACTGAGACAGAAAAAAAAAATTAAAATTAATAATGATATTTTTTTCAGCAAGTGAGAAAAGCAAGCCAGAATTGCACCTATTGAGTAAGGTCAGCAGCTTCAGCTGCATTTTCCTGTGGTTGGCTGGGTTTTAAAAGCTTTTGCTGTTTGCCGCTTATCCACATTTTTCACCGCTTGCATTTCCTGCAGTGTTCGGTTTTTATGGTCTTTGGTTTCTGAACTCTGTTTTCTGGTCTCTAAATTATATTCTCTGGATTCTGGTGTCTAACTTCTGGTCTTTCGATTCTATTCTATAAATTCTGGTCTCTGTCTCCTGGTATCTGGCTCTATTTCTTGTCTCTGCATCCTAGTTACTGACTCTTCTTCTTCCTGGATTTTGTGGCGCAGCTAACATATTCATTTTTCTATTTCCAGCTTTTCCACTCTTTTTTAAATTCATTTGATTAGTTTTTTTTAAATTTTTTTTCAGCACAGAGTGGGATTGGGGCTATGGCTCGTTCTTTCTGGTCTTTGATGAACCGAAAGACTTGTTTGGTGTCCTCGTCTGGCGCGATTTTCTTTGCACGCTTTTCTCTTTTATAGTTTTCATTTGCTAGTGCTGATAACACACTGTACCCGCTTCTCCCTCCCCCCCACAAGACTAAATCTCTCTGTGGCCTTAAAACCTTTTCAAATTCCATTATGCCCGGGACTAACGAAAAGACAAATAAATAAAGGGGGAAATCGTCGGACGCTCTCTGTGTCCAGCTGCCTGGCGGCTATTGGTTGATCTCTTGGTTTTTCTTTGAATGAAATTAGTTGAATGCCTAATTAGGTCTTAGAATTGTTTTTTAAGAAATTAAATAGCAGTGGAAATTCATGGAAAAATTTAAGGCAAATTCGGGTTTTTATGAATTTAATAGTTGGTTTCAGGCAATGAGCGAAATTTACAATCAATGCAAAATGAATTGGGAATGGAAAGTTATACTTTGATTTATACAATGAGTATTAAAATTAATTCAATTAAATCAATATGATATTAAATTCGTTTCTTTTTTAAAATGTCATTTTTCTTTGACAATTCTATTGAGTAATTAAAACTACAGCAAAGTAAACATAGAAACAATACTTCCATAACAAATTACACAGTCAATGCTCAAAAGCCAACAAGGAAAACAATATTTTAATTTTAAATTTTAAATTCAATTTAATCAAAGCAAAGATCTGCCTTTTTGTTGCACTCAAAACTGCATATGATTCGCAATTATCTTAGTCTCAAAACATATTTTCAGGTACATGTTCTTGGCAGTCTTTCTATTTTTGCTAATTACGCACAGCAAAAGCAAAGATTTCTTTCTATATTTCTTTCTGTTGTTGTTGCAACTTCCTGCGTGTACAAACATCCTGGAAAGTATTTAACAAGCAGTCATCCACATACATATGCACCCATCTCCAACCACCTTTTTGAGGCGCAGACTACTTTGATAGCTCGCAGACTCTGTGTGTGTGCAATAATATAATGCCATGTAATAAGGAAGTAACATTTACAAAAGCCAAATGCTTGCAACATCCCATCCAACACCAACATTGCATTCGTTGTGCTCTGGGGGAAGGTTGCTGGCTGTGGGGGAGTTTGTTTATGGGAAAGCGGTCGACGCGTGTAAATTGCAAAGAGTAAAATCTTGTAAAAGGCAAATTCCTTTCAGAGAAGAGAAAGAGTGTGGAGCAGCAAAGAGAAGGAAGAGTAGGTAGTAAGGCAGTGGAATGGGACAGAGAGTTTCAAGGCAGTGGAACTGTAATGGAGGTGGCATGGGCAGAACTGCTTAAAGTTGCAAGGCACACAAATAAACACAGAAATGGGAATGAATGGTGCAAAATCTACAGAGACCAACAGAGTTATACATACATATATGTACATACCAGGACTTATATACATATACACATTTACATATTTATCTGCACCTGTATCTGCTTATATGCGTAAAATCCACACAGCGTTGAATTCAAATGCTGAATGAGTCATGCAACAAACATCAAGAATGGGGTAGAGAAAACCCAACCCAATTCCCTGCAAAAACGCCACATGGCTAGACAATGGGGTTTTACCATTCTATAAACCACACGTAATACACCACACCCCGATCTACCCCCCACAATCGTCACGGCCAAAGGCATAGATACTAAGCAAACTTTGTATTTTTTTTTAAGTTTTTTTTTGTGCACAAAATGTTTGTTGTAAGCTTTGGCAAATTTGATTGAAGATATTTTGCAGGTGTTGAGCGCAATAGTAGGATATGGTTTAGCAGTGGTTTGAGTTAGAAAGAGAAGTGGTTAAGTATACATAGATACAACACTGAGCACTGATGGAGAAATCAGAGCATAGAGTGTGGGAAGTAGCTTTCCAGGATGTGATGTGTGGTCGACTGCTGCCTGCTACTGGCTCCTGGCTGGACTCTCTCCAGAGTGCCAGGGTTGACCTGCTGTGCTGAACAGGTCGTCTCCAGGGTTAGCCACAAAGTATTGCAATCTACATTCATTGCAAAATCCTTGAGATAATCCACAAATGAACTTGAGTGAGAGATGAGAGTGCGTACACGCTCTTCTGAGTTGCCAGATATAGCTCTTCAAATTGGGTTTGCCCAGAGCCTGTAAGTGCTTAGATTGGTTTTAATTTGAGGCAGAGTCTTTGGGTACAGTTTTAATGAATTTTTGTAGATGTTTTTCATATTTTATACAGCAAAGTGTCCTGTTTTAGCAGATTTTAGACAAAAAAAATATAATAACAAAATTTCGAAAAAAAGACTGCCGACTTGTTGGCGCTGTGAACAATATTGGATACTAACATTTCTGCCTCTAAAAATTTCCAAATATTGGTAATTTCAATAAGAAATTTATGCATTTTAATATAGAGCCATTTATCCACCAAAATATTGCGTTTAAATTGTTAAATTTAATATAATTTTCTCCAAAAGAATATATTAAATATTTTAAATTTTCCAATTGAATTTTGTCCCCCCAATAATTTTGACCACATAGCAGGGACTCTACCGAGTGAGGGCCAGCAAACACGAGACACAATGAGATCAGCATGCACTCGAGTTCCACCTAGCTGCCGCTCGTACCCCCAAAGTCACATTGGCTTGTCGGCTAGCCCTTTTCTAGCTCAAGTGTTTGCATTTTACAACCACATACGGACTCGTGAAAGACGGGTCAGGCAGAGAGACACACAAACAGATGTACATATGTACATACATATGTATGCACGTGTACCCTGCACAGACACTCCACGAAGCACTCGCATAGCACAGCGAGTAAATGAACATGAGTGTGAGTGTCCTGTGAGTACGCCCTGAACTGTTTAAATTGTGTGTTGCTGTACATAGGCAAGAGCTTAAGTGAAATGTAGCTGACCTAAACCACAAAATAAAGACCAAGAATATTTAAGAAATAAGAAATAAAACCCCCGTCATACCTGTCCTTAAGAACGAATGAGAAGCATGCTTGTCAAGGTCGAATCACTCACATCACTCGTTTTTTTTCTGCTACCTTAACTAATAAATATTCATTAAAATTTACTAATCCAATGCAATTTGCCTCCCAACTTCTCCCTCAGGCAAGTTCTAAGCAATAAATACCAAAAAACAAAAACAAAAAAACATAACCTGAAAGCAGAGTGATAAGAGACAATTTTTGAACCCGGCACCGGCATACAGCAGAGCTGCAAGCAGTTTTTATATGCAGGAACAACAAACATAAGGAACGATAGCGAGAGCAAAAGCGAGAGCTGTAGCGAGATTAAAAGCGAGAACGAGAGCTGGAGCGAGAGCTGGACAGCGAGAACGAAAGCGAATCTTAAAGGTTGCTTCAAACCATGCTAAGTTCTTTGGATGCACTGGCGGGTAAAATAGCCACAGCCACGCCTGGTACTGGAGCCGTGACCGCGCCCAGTGCTGCTGCTGTTGGGAATATCAGCAAACCCGCACAGAGCCTACACCATCATCATCACCTAGACTACGATTACTCGGCGGTGGAGATTGAACCGCCAGCCGAACAGCTGGCCAACTCACCTCGCAACGAGCGAGAGCGACTGCAACAGGCGCAGCAAACTTACGAGCAGCAGTCACAGGCCGAGCTGGAGTTTGGCCTCGCCGAGGTCACGAGTTGCCACAAGCTGACACAATTGAAGAGCTCAGCGAGTGTGCATAATCCTCAGCAGCAGCAACAGAATAACCATCATCCACAGCAACAGCAGCATGCTGGCGGCGGCAGGACAATGGCACAGAATCGTCATCCGCATCATCATCATTTGAATCATCATGCGGCGTACCATCATCCGTATCAGCGGCATCGCCCGAACTCGCCGCAACAAACGCCATATCAGCAGCAGTTGTCACAGCTGGTGGCACTGCAGGATCATCATGAGTTGCTGCAATCGCAGCAGGAGCTGTTCCACAAACAGCTGGCCAATATGCAGGAGTATCAGCGTGAGCGAGAGCGCGAAAGGGAGCGAGAAAGAGATAGGGAACACAGGGAAAGGAGCAATTTCATCGATAACAGCGATTACGATTCCCAGCATGAGTTCAAAATTTGCCTGAGGGATAGGTGAGTGCGCAGACCCACACACAGACTCTCACACAATAAACAGATTCTCACACAAAAAAAAAATCGTACACATTCATAAATTTTAAAACAATATTGCATTGCATTTATGTTTTGGCCGAACTGTACCAAAAACAACGTGTGTTTTTAACAAAATTTGTACTGTTTACCACATCGTTTTCATATGTGTTTCCTTTATAATTTTTTTTAACAAAGTACAATATAAATGTAAATGTTTTTTGGCCTCTGTTGGTCTCAGTTTCATATGCCAGCTGAAAAGTTGGCTCAAGATATGATACCTCTTCTTGATACATGATACATTGCCGAAAAATCGATAAGAATAAGCAAAGTAAATTGAGAAAAAAAGCAACTTAATCACAGTCAAATTAAAGATATAAAAACATTTTTTTTTTTTTAATTTACGCAGAAACTGTTGTAAGGAATTTATCAGAACTTTAAAACATGATAACTGATACATGCTACATGATTACTAATAAGTTCTTTTGGTAACCGTAGTTTAACGGTAAAGTTTAACAGCTCTCTAACCCAAACAAATGTGAATTTGTTCTAATTTTAATGTCGAATTTTTGTTTTGTTCATAAACTTTCCGCGTCATCGCATGTTTGCATGCACAAAAATGATGGCTAAAATTGAAACTTAAATCTTTAGCTAAATTAAACCAGTAGCCGTATAATTTTTGAAATGCAAGCCACATTATAAATAAAGTACTCAATGGAGTAAAACAGGTAAAATGCATTAAGCATTTCGAGTGATAATGATAGCTTTAACAGGGTAGAACAATTTAATATACTTTTGGCACACTTCAATTCCTTCTCGCTGAATCGCTCTGTTGTCATGTTATTGTGCTAGTTTCAGTGTGAACACACGTCAAGAAATCAAGAATCATCCTAGAGAACACGCATCTTGGAAACGCCTCGAAGGCGAAGCATGCAACCTCACCAAAAACTCCAAAAAAGCAAAAGAATAAACCAAAATAATAAACATTTGTAATTTTTGGGCAAACGAAAATGTTTCGTGACAAATTGCTGCTGGGTAAATTGTGCTCAAACCGAGAGCCAGTCAAAAGGAGAAGCTAAGTAAGAGCGAGTGGGAAACCCCATATGCTTGACACGAACACTCTCAGACACTGACACCCACTCTAACACACACACGATTACGACAGGCAGCTTTATTATACATATCCTGCTTAGGTCTTAACTAATTTAATGTGTAATATCATTTGACATATTGTTTCATGTTGCTCTGTCTCTTGATTTGTGGCCATGAGAAGGGTTTCTTGGGCCCAACTTCTGACTCCTTCACACATGCAAATAGTTTGGCGACTGCAGGAGGCGCCCTTTCTGGTAGCTATGAGCATACAAACTCCTACCTACTCTTCTGCTCTTGCTATTAACATTTGCCTGAAGTTATTTGTGTGCCACATGAAAGCTAAGCAAAGTTTAAGCAAGCTAGAGATGGAAAACTTTTAAAGGATTTAGCTTACAGAGTATTTTTCTTGAAAATATGGAAGCAGAGAGAATTATTATCCCTATATTATTACCAAAATTCATATTGATCGGTTAATTTTGTTTGGCCAGCATAATCAAATCAAGGTTTATTGAACACCTGGCTTTCGAGCACAATGAGCCACGCGATTTGCAGTGCATACTTTTAGAAGTTAAAGAAAAATTCTAAATAAACTTCAAGGATGGGAACAGTACTTTAAAATGGAAAAAATTGTTCTTGTGCTCTCACGACCCACCCACTCACGTTCTCATCTCTACCCACCCACCCCCGTTTAAATATTTACGCGCTCGATAAAATCCCCAAGAAAAGAACACATTACATACATTTTTCAAAACACACTGTGTATGACATTTTATGTTTATTGTTTTGGCAATTTACACAACTGTTGTTGCTATTTTTGGGAGGCCAGCCCCATTTTTTTGTCGACATTTTATGGATATTTTAAAAAGCTTTGACATTTGCGTGTTGTGCCTCAAATTGCGGCAAGCCAAATACCAAATCGTTCATTGACTTTAAAGCGCGTGTTGCAATGCAATTAGCTTCAGCTGGGAAACCACCAAAATGATGTTCAATTTGCATGTGGGACCAAAATGTGGCAATTAGTGTGCCTCAAGGGGGTGGAGTACCTGTGGCTTGCAACTGATGAGGCACAGATATATAATATAAATCATCATCCAGGGGTGCTGCGCATATAATAATGACGTAAGTCCCCAAACCCCTCACCATGAGGCGAACTTATCTGGTGAAAGTGAAATGCAAAAATTACCCGGTGCTTTTCTAATACGCGACAAAGTAAACATAAAACAGGAAAAATAAAACAAAACCGCTCCCAACGTTAAACAAATGAAAATAGAAAACAAAACTCTGAGTGGGGGTTTTTTCATTTATGAAAGTGGCCCTGAGTGGGGCTCCGGTGTGGACGGACTGAGATGAGCTTTGGACACGTAAGCAAATACCCCTGCATGTTTAAGCAAGGTTGTGGAGCTTTTGTCTGGCTGTGAATCGTATGTAGAGTTACAATGGAATGCGTGAGCAAAAAGGAAACGAATGCATACATGAATGTGCAGTACCCTGGATGTTTGGTATAAATAACAAGATGAACGATAGGCATACATATGTATGTAGGATATATGTAGGAGTTTGTCTATTTATTTTGATAACCAAATCTCTCTAATCGAAACATATAGGCAAAGAATAAATCAAAAAAATTTCTGTTTTGCCCTTTCTCTCAGCTCTGTCGGTCTCTCTCTTTCTGTGCAGCTTAGCAGTTAAGGGTGGGAATTCAAGTCTGTTTAAGCTCAGGACAACGCTTTCTTTCAATGCTATCTTTTGATATCTTTTCCAGTGAGATTTTACCCGTTCTTAGACCCGGGTATCTTGTGTTGAGGTACGTGAGCTTCGATAGAGAACATGCCATAATGTACAGGAATTAATTCTTAAGAACAAAGGAATAATCTTATTCGCTTTGGTTGGGGTATTGGGAACCTTCCTCCTGCAATCTTCGATCAAGCACTGTCACAAGGACACGTGATCTCTGTCTCCTCTTTTGATTACCTCTTCTAAACACATCCCACACTCATCCCATAATTACAAGAGCGGTTCAAGGCTCAGGCACACATTTTAGTCTTTTCTGTGCAGTTTTCTTTCTTTTTTGAAATTCTATGTCCGTCCCAATGGGATATGCAGCAAGAAGCAGAAAGCAATTGAAAAGAATGCAGCGCTGCCCTGTTGGCTGGTTGTGCTTTAGAAAAACAACAACACACCTACACATCAGCTTTGCCTGCACACTCATCCACACTTTCTTCTGCTCATCGAGTGTGTATGTGAGTCTATTTATAAGCCAAACCCAGAGTTGCATTTCACTTTACAGCATACTCTGTATTTATTTCATTTCAATTGTTGCTGCCGCCGCTGGTGCTGCTGCTGCTGCCGCTGCTTCTGCCTGTTGTCTTCTGCCTTTTATTTTTTGCTCTTGCTGTTGTTTGCACTTCCTGCTCCATGCTACTGCCTAGCCGGTGCCGATCCGGTCTGCGCGCTGTTGGCATCCGTGTGACCCTGGCAAAAGCTAATTTAGCTGCAGGCTCAGGGCCAGTCAAGGATAGCCCACTGAGAGAGCAGCCCACCTCTCGCGACGTTTTCTCTTTTTTTCTTCCTGTGGCTATCCTTGGTTATGTGGTAATCGAGGGGTGAAAGAGGGTATTTTGAGATGTGTGTGACAGGCAGATAAAAGGCAGATAAAAATACGTTGTATATTTTTTAACCGCATCAATATTTGCTTAATTTATTTTCTGCATCATTTAAAATAATGTTATCTGAATAATTATACAGCTGGATATTTTTGGCATGCTTTTTATTGGTACCTAAACCTCATCCAAGACTTTGTGCCTACGATAGCTGAGGATAGCTCAAAAGCTTGCTCAAACGCTTGCACCGCAAAGAATCGAACCAAAATATAAATAGAATTCTTCCCACAAGACTTACATTA
Organism: Drosophila subobscura; assembly: GCF_008121235.1. Lineage (NCBI taxonomy): Eukaryota > Metazoa > Arthropoda > Insecta > Diptera > Drosophilidae > Drosophila > Drosophila subobscura. Next base: position 25,832,236 of record NC_048534.1, on the reverse strand, counting down.
GTGGGCATCTCCCCAGTCGCATCACTCCCCTACATAAACCCCTTCTAGCTGTGTTTTGTTCTTGTGAAATCGAAATCAGACTGCCGGCAAAACCAGCACCATATGCATTCATCTCTCTGGGTCTCTCTCTCTCTTTCTCTCTCTCTATATATATGTATATATACACATATATGTACCCACTACGAGTATATGTATGTAGTCCAGAGCTGGTGTGGAAAGTCGCCAGTGGTTGTGTCCCTGTTCCTTGTTTGCCATTTGCATAGTTGGAACTCTCAGCCGGGTTCTAAGCAAACTGCATCTGTATTAGCCATGGCCATACCCAAGTGTGTCCTACTCCTAATCATACATACATACATACATACATACAAATGTATGTCTGCATACTTTTCACCTTTATTGTTTTATGAATATTCTATTTGAAAAAAAAAAATATATATGTTAAATTTTTGGGGTGGGGAGGAGCAAGCGTGCTCGCCTGTTTTTGGTCGAAAGTTTGTTATTTAAATAAAAATAGAAAGTTGCATTTAAATTACATGCATGAGCTATGTTTACAATCCCCCCTCCCGTTGGCTGCCTTTCCGAGGGTAAAGCTGAAGGATTCCATGAAAATATTTGCGCATACATAAAATTCTTTCATTGCTATCTGGCAATATGTTCGTTGAAGATTGTGCAGTCGGGCAGAGGGAAATCTCAATGTATTAAATTTCACGTTTGCATTCCTTTTATATATGTACGTAAAATATTTGGGAATATTTTAAATTGATTTGGGCGCAATTACCTGCAATAAATAATACACAAAAAATATATGTATGTATGTATGTACATATGTAAATATACATACATACATATGTACATATGTACATACATTTATGCGAAACCATTTGTAATTTACGAGCGAACGAATGTAACTATGTATTTGATTGGAGCTTGATGCAATTAAACAATAAAAATGAAGTAAAAGTTTTTGAAATTCATGTTGAATGTTTTAGCCGAATTTTTTTATAGTTTTTCTTTGAATTTTTATGCGGTACTAGATGATTATTTTTGTATATTATATTTGTGTGGAGTTATTTGGTAGAGCTGTAAATAATTCGGAACTATTCCATAAATTCACAAATTCACAGTTCACTTCTTCACTTAATTTTATTCATTTAAAACCCATTATTCGCCTACAACTTATTGCCTTATAAATTAGGCCACTAAATGATGTAACACAAAATGCCAAAAATATGATTTACAAAATTTACAAAATGTGTGCTAGAAATTTGTTTACTAAAGTAAGTTCAGCAAGTGTTTGGGGGTCAAAAAATTACATTTCCAATTTGAATGAGGGGCTATCGAATAAACAAATAACACAGCTTCAAAACAGGGGAAAATACATTTTTTGTAATTTGTTAAGCATAAACTGAAAAGTGAATGGGGGCTGGAAAATAACCAGTCGGTGCTTCGACCATTTTGGGGGTTTGGGATTGGGTTGGTGTTGTTGCACGGAGTATTCAAGTGCGGTTTGTTCCCCCTGGAAAATAACTCAGCTCGTTAACTGCACAAATAACATGTCAGCACTTTTCCTTTTCTCTCGGGTTGCCTGCCGCAAATTTGCGGAGTCCCCCCGGTTCGGTTCACTTTTGGTCTGGCCATCATTACTCAAGAGTCCTTAAAGTCAGGGCAAATACAAAATAATAAAAAAAAAGAGAAAGGGGAGCTAGCGCACACGGCACATGGCTCTCTGAAGTGGTTAAGTCAAATAAAACAGAGTTCAGTTTGTGTTTGGTTGCTCGCCCTCTTGCTCTTTCTCACTCTTTCTGTGTTTTTTTAATGCCTGACCAAATGTATTAATCACACACACACTCCAAAGAACCTCCGTCTGAAAAGTTTTTCCCTTTGGCACAACAAATTTCTATACATATGTACATACATACATACATATATCAGATGAACACTCACAATCAATAACTAAAATGGGAACCCGCACACTGGGAGAGCGTAAAAAAATTAGCGAATGAAACAGCTCCAAATGTTGATTTTGGCTTTTTTTTATTCCATTTTGTGGTGTTCCTCTGCTGGTCATCCAACAAAAAAAAAATTAACGCTTGGGGCATGCCAAATAAAATAAAATATAAAGCAATAAAAAAAGGTCAGTCGGTTGGTTGTAAGCGAAAAAAAAATAGAAAGAAATGAAAAGTGAAAGCATCCGCAGTTGTCGGTTTGTAGGAAGCATTAATAAAATTGGCCGCTTGGCAAGCCATATTTTTTCCCATCCTGTAAGAATACCCTTTAATCCATATCCTTATCCTTTAAAAATATGTGGCTATTGCTGCAAATTGAAATGGTCACTTTTAAGTTTTAATACACATAACTTAAGAGCTCTTACGTTTCCCTTATGAAAATGTAGAATCATTTTTCTGTAATGGAATTTCCTAATGGAAAGGAGAGTATTTAATTTGTCGCCTTTGCCATGCTACACACCAAACCCAAGCTCTCTTTTCATGTGTTTTTTTGTTTCTTCTTTTCCCTTTTCTATTTCTATCGCATGCAAGCGCCTCGAAAACTGTGGTTAGTTTTTGGTTCCCTTTCCTCCTGCTCTCCCACCAACAAACAATTTTTCGGTTCTTGCTAGCTGCTATGTTCTAGCTGCCTTTCGTTCTCTCTCTCTTTCTGCGTGAGTGTCGGCATGTTGTTTGTGTAACTGCGTTTGCGGTCTTCGAATGCGCTTCTCAATGGCAAAACAGAAGCTGGAAAGCTGTGCTCTCGCTTTTTCGTACACTACTTCTCTTTCCAACTTCCACTTCTTAAATCTACTGCTGTGTAGACCGGGACAAGCTGTGGCCAGTCTGCAGTCTGTGGTGCTACGTTATTTCTCTTTTTCGTCTGATTCGTCCGCTGGTTGGGTGCTCTTCGAAATGTTTGGCTCATGCTGCTGGTAAGTTTTTTTTTGCTCGTTACGCTTTTCGCCGTTACTTTTGCAAGTTTTAGGACTTCGAAACTTTCCTTAGTGCTCTGAAATCAATCAAATATATTATTAGGGGAACCTGTGTGGTTAATCTATTAAGCAAAAGCAACATTTAAGAGTAGGTAAAAAGCGACGCTGAAAAGGGTACGGTACGTGCCTTTTTTTTCTCTATTTCTGCGTCTGCTGCTGCTTCTCCTCTGCTGCTGATTCTCAGCTCCTCTTTCTCGTCTGCGTCTTTTTCTGCGTGCTGTGGGTTCATTGCTTTTGGTGTGGAAATGAACTTTGCTCTGTGACTCCGCTCCTTCCTCTGCTTAGCTTCTCTCTCTTAATCCACTGCTGCTGGTGGTTTCTTACACTTTGTAAGCATTATTTGTTTTCGCTTTTATTTATGTAGCGGTTCGGTTTTTTCTTTAGTATGCAATTTTCGGAGGAATACCTTTGCTTGAAGGTGGGTAAACTTTAGGGTTGAAAAATATTTGGTTGAAATTTGTATATAATAACTTTTATAACCACAAAATGCAAAAACGGCAAAAGTAATTTCTGCATTAAAAAAAAAATATGTAAAAATGGTTGCATAACCACTGGAAATATCTCCCACAATATTCACCACACTTAATCCCTGCTAAAGGGCAAGGACTCATCCTCATCCAATGTCAAACAAAGCTTAACAATATTTATGCCCCACTCTGTGGTGATGCCATACCCCTCCCTAAGACCCTTGCCATATTCCAGCCCCTTTTTCATTTCCGCAAAAACATTTTCATAAATTAAAACGGCGCGTCAGCGCCAATGCACAAAATGCCAAACACATGACGCGCGTAAACCGTAACCCGTACAGCCTGCACACCACTACTCGTACCCCACAACGAGCTGCAGACAACTCGATGTTTTTCTTGTTGGCAAAGGCACCATCACCAGAGGCCAGTAGCAGAAACGTACGAAAACAATAAAAACAGAAGCGCAAACAATTGGTATCCTCGGTACTCCAAAGTCGGATAGAGGGTACGGGTACGAGGCTCTCGTGGCTGTTGTTGTTCTTTATTACCTTGGAGATTAATTAATTGCGGGGCAAAAATATGCTACAAGTTCCAGCTGTGTGTACCTCCATGATCCTCCAAGGCAAAGCCGCCGCTACAACAGTCAGTCATTTCCGCCAACCAACTCTTATTCCCTTCGCTCCCACTGCATTTATGAACACAGGACTCCGACAAAAAATAAAGGAACATCCATGGTAATTTTTCGGGCTTGAACCCCTTGTGTTTATGGCTTTTCTTTCATAAAGTGGAAAATTGCAGACAGCATTGTTTGTTATTTATTGCCATTTTGATATGAAAACCTTTTTTTCAGAATTTTGGCTTGTTGGAGCTCTGCTTTCGTGCCTCTAGTTGGAGCCTTTATTGGGACATGGCCCTTAGGCCTGTCATAAAAATCTATTTATTTGACTACGGGCTTAGGGTCTGGCCTTTGTGCCATTTTTCATCAATATCAATGGGCTGACGGTGATAAGTTATCGAAGTAATTGGCAGGGACTGTGGAGTGGGTGGACTTTTGGAATTAATGATGGTAAAGCGGTGTGCCTTTAGAGGTAAAGCTTAAATTTAATTGGAAGTGTTTTTACTGCTTTTTTTATTTATTCGAATATTTTTATAATTTTTCTGAGAATTGTTACCATATTCATAGATCGATCGACTTTGAGTTTTCCTAAGCTCTTAATCCCCAAAATACTTGTCCCAACTGATTAGCTAGCCACCGCTATCCGCAATTTTTCCAGCACGGGTAACTTAATCAAGCAGGGCCGAAAAATGGCACTGGCACTGCTTTGAGCCCCAACAGTTTACCTTGTCAACCCACTTTAGCGTTGAAATCAATTTGACAAAAGCCACATAAATTTAAATAAATTGCGGCTACACACACATAAATTTAGACATTGAGAGCCCTCTCCATTGCTTCTGCTGATTTAAGGGAAAGGAAGTGGAAGTGGAGGAAAAACGAGTCATTTGCCAGGGGCAATGGGACGATGGGCTTGAACACTGCAAAAAGGACAAAACAAGCTGTGGGGATGGGACCCAGCGAGGGCCTTATAAACCAAAATACAAATAAACTTTACCGGACGACGTCGACGACGACTCAACTAACAAAACAAACAAAGTAGAGTCGGACAAAAAAGGATAGACGGATAAACTAAAAAGGGATAGCGGAATATAGCCAGGAAGGAGCGAGCAACGCCGAGACTATTAAAACGAAGGGAGAGACCTGGGAGGAGACCCACCAAAATAGAAACAACAAATATGATTTGAGCTGAGAAAAATCAAAATGAAGCACAAACAAACGCAAAGCCAAAACCAAATGGAGCCAATAATAGAATACAAAAAAAAGAAGCCGGAGAAGAAGGCAGAAGGAAGGAAAGCGGGAAACGTATAACAAGTAAAGACTATTTCCAGACTATAGACAACAGTGAGAACAGGAGTAGGACCACGAACCCAGACTTAGGTGGAGCAGTGGAGTTCAGGAAAGTGTATAAATGAAAAGAAATCGAAACCAATTCGAACGAACATGATAGAAGCGACCAGAAATAGAGCTGCGGAGGGTGGGGTAGATATGGAACAAAAGCGATAAGCACGAAAGGGCGGGCAACAGGATACACACACAGAAACACCAAAATCGAAGACAGAACTAGGTCCAGCAACAGCATAAATAAATTCTAACCATGGGCTTGAGCACAGTGGGATTCAATGGGGATAATAACAGCAACGTTAGATAGTTTATTAATTAATGGGTAAACGACAACGGAAACCAAAATAGCAACAGAGTAGACATGTACATATGTAGATAGATACCTAGATTAACAGAAATGTAAATTTAGAAAGATCCAATCTAACTAATCATCGCTTTCTTGTGTTTGAAGCCTTTAAATTGTATACATTTAATTTAATATATTTTAATATCATATCATTTAGTAGATCGATCCCAAAAAATAAGGTAACTAGATTTAAATATATTTAATTAACATTTTAAATATTTTTACATTATGCATCCACTCAATTTCAGTTTAATTTATTGTTTTTCTTGGTGCTTAGCGAGCGTTCCCAGAACCTTTCAAAATATTTCCAATATTTTCTCCAACGATAGTAGTCCCACTGTACCCACAGTAAGTCCCAGGGCATGGCTTCAGCGGTTTATCCAACCCCTTGGGGGAATGCTTTGGATTGGCCAGTCACGAAAGCTGCGTCCTGGCAACGTCCTGCCTGGTCTGGTGTCTGGTCTCCGGCCTGGGCCAGGGCTAACAGGCAAAAAGGCTTTTCATAATATTTTTAGACATTTGACTTTTGATTGAGCGCATTACACGCGATACCGATGGGCCGACAGAGAGGTGGGGGAGTGGAGTGGAAGAAGCTAAAGTCCCGGCTTACATTACAACTGAGGCATTTTATTTGGCCCCGCATTTCCCTGGTTTGTCAGCTCTCTCTCACTATCTCTCTCTCTCTCTCTGTGGGCTTTCGCCATAAAATTAGATTGTTCTGGCTTATGCAAAAAGATTTGGGTGCCTGGCTGGCTGTCAAGCAGTTGCCTGCGTAGATTGGGACAGTACTTTATTGAAAATCTAAGTCAAATATCTAAACGACGGTGTTTTATTACCTGCCACTACCCTGCTTTTTCCTCCAGTGATTTAACATGTTTAGGTGAATGTTTTACTAAGTTGGGAGAGGAAGCGGGTGTAAGAGTGTTGGCGATGCTGTTGGAGCTTAGTCTTCTGAAGTGCGCCTCTTGTGGCTTGCATTCAGGTATGTGTTTGACTTTGGGTTTTAGAGTTAGCTAAACTGTGCTCCTAAATCCTCTCAATAAAAGGTGATTTTAGGTTTGGTTCTAGCTAAATATTTTATGGCCTTGTAGGAAGATCTGATGCTTTGAGTTTGGTCGAGAA